>NW_021171612.1:0-1275 GCF_002162155.2 Triticum dicoccoides
TGGGGAAACAAGAGATAGGGTTGATTTCGGACCCCTCCACCAAGGGCCACGAAATTCCCCCCTCTTCCTCCATATATACAGCCCTTAGGGCATCGTTTAGACTTTGGGTTTTGTTTAGATTAAAAGTTTGCCATAGCTGCAACTTCGCGTACTTCGTTTGTGTTCAACGACCAGACAAAGGCGTCACAGAACCCCACCTTGATCAATAAAGCTTTCATCTTATATTCGCAATATCCAGATTGCAATCTTAGTTTCTTGCTTGTTCTTCGTTTGCTCGCAGGAAACAGACCCTCGTGGTCAGGTTGATCGTGCTCCGGCGTGGTCAATAACCTCTCGGAGTTGGTTTAGCGATTGCTAAGGCGCGACGTCCTCGCACGTTCGTAGTCGGATCGTCAAAGTCGACTTCCACCAAAGCGAAATCCACCATCTCATCGAAAGACGGGACACCTCCGCCTCTATCAGATACTAATTCATGAAGAGTGTTATCCTATGGACCATTTGTTTCATCTTGCTTGCAAAGCTGAACAGGAAATAAAACGACGTGTTAGCCACGAGGAGAACAAGCGCACGGTGCACATTCCAAGAGTTGATATGATTGTTCCTTCAACTACTAGGCATACTATGACAACCACATCCATTGTTGTCAGGACTACATCACCTTCACCATGTGACACATCGCCCCCGAGAGTGGCTACATCATCTGAGTTGATCATAAGAGGTAATGACAAAGGTACTGATCTTCCATCTCTACATGAGAATGATGAATGCCTTGTCAATTTGAATGCACCATCTGATAAGCTACCCACTACTTTGATCACACCGCCTATTTTAGAGGATTACGTTGATAATTTGACTTTGCCATGTGATCAAACAACTGAAATACCAACAATTTTGAGTGCACCCATTGAATTAACTATTGATGCAAAAGAACCAATGTTTAATCATTTTGATATGACCTCTAATCTTGGTGATGATTCTGTGTTGAATGACTTATTGCATGTTTGCTTATTTAAGCATGTTGTAGCATGTAAATTTGATGCAAGTAAGGTTTATTCACCAATGTTGGGATGGTTTAATGATGAACATTGTCAATCTTTTGAAATGAATAAGAGCTTCACTTATATGTGCAAACTGAGTTGCAATATTTTCATGCCTTCTACTTCTTGTGCTAATTTTTTGGCTTTAGATTTTATGAACTATGCAAGTTACTCATCTATTCATGTGTCATATATGCAAAAATCAAGGGAAGTAAAAATGGATGACATATACATATAC
>NW_021171613.1:0-927 GCF_002162155.2 Triticum dicoccoides
GCACACGTTCAGCTCGATGACGATCCCCGGACTCCGATCCAGCAAAGTGTCGGGGAAGAGTTTCGTCAGCACGACGGCGTGGTGACGATCTTGATGAACTACAGCAGCAGGGCTTCGCCTAATCTCAGCTACAGTATTATCGAGGAATATGGTGGCAGGGGGCACCGCACACGGCTAAGGAATCGATCACGTGGATCAACTTGTGTCAACTTGTCTGTTTAGAGGTGCCCCTGCCTCCGTATATAAAGGAGGAGAGGAGGGGAGGCTGGCCGGCCAAAGAGGGAGGCGCAGGAGAGTCCTACTCCCTCTGGGAGTAGGATTCCTCCCCCCAATCCTAGTCCAACTAGGATTCCTCGGAAGGGAAGGGAGAGAGGGGGGCCGGCCACCTTCTCCTAGTCCTAATAGGACTAGGGGAGGGGAAAGAGGTGCAGCCACCTTGGGCTGCCCCTTTCTCCTTTCCACTAAGGCCCATGATGGCCCATATGGGTAACCTCCCGGTAACCCGGTAAAATCCCGATTTCACCCAGAACACTTCCGATGTCCAAACATAGGCTTCCAATATATCAATCTTTACGTCTCGACCATTTCGAGACTCCTCGTCATGTCCGTGATCACATCCGGGACTCCGAACAACCTTCGGTACATCAAAATGCATAAACTCATAATATAACTGTCATCGTAACCTTAAGCGTGCGGACCCTACGGGTTCGAGAACAATGTAGACATGACCGAGACATGTCTCTGGTCAATAACCAATAGCGGGACCTGGATGCCCATATTGGCTCCTACATATTCTACGAAGATCTTTATCGGTCAGACCGCATAACAACATACGTTGTTCCCTTTGTCATCGGTATGTTACTTGCCCGAGATTCGATCGTCGGTATCCAATACCTAGTTCAATCTCGTTAACGGCAAGTCTCTTTA
>NW_021171614.1:0-2261 GCF_002162155.2 Triticum dicoccoides
GTGAGTAATAGTCCGTGAAACAGGTCAGAATTGGCCAAAACTGTGAGTGTTGATGACGGACACATAAACGCACCCCGGGGTTCATCAATCGTGGAAATCGCTCTGGGTCCCCAAAACGCTGAGTAATAGTGCACGGAACGGACTTGAATCGGCTTAATATGTGAGTGTTGATGACCAACACGTAAGCGCACCTTGGAGTTCGACAATCATGGAAATCGCTTTGGGACCCCAAAACGGTGAGTAATAGTCCATGAAACGGGCCAGAATCGGCCAAAACTGGGAGTGTTGATGACCAACTCGTAAGCACACCTTGGGGTTCAACAACTATGAAAATCGCTTCGGGGCCCCCAAAACGGTGAGTAATAGTCCACAAAACAGGTCAGATTTGGCCAAAATTCTGAGTGTTGACGACGGACACATAAACGCACCCCGGGGTTCATCAATCGTGGAAATCGCTCTGGGTCCCCAAAACGCTGAGTAATAGTGCACGGAACGGACTTGAATCGGCCGAATATGTGAGTGTTGATGACCGACACGTAAACGTACCCCGGGGTTAGTCAATCATAGAAATGACTCCGAGACCCCAAAATAGAGTAATAGTCCAAGAAACGGGCCAGAATCGGCCCAAACTTTGGTTGTTGATAACCGACACGTAAGCGCACCTTGGAGTTCAACAACCATGGAAATCGCTTTGGGACCCCAAAACAGTGAGTTATAGTCCATGAAACGGGCCAGAATCGGCCCAAACTGTGATTGTTGATGACCGACACGAAAGCGCACCTTGGAGTTCGACAATGATGGAAATCGCTTTGGGACCCCAAAACTGTGAGTAATAGTCCATGAATCGGGCCAGAATCGGCCAAAACTGGGAGTGTTGATGACCAACTCGTAAGCACAACTTGCGGTTCAACAACTATGAAAATCGCTTCGGGGCCCCCAAACCGGTGAGTAATAGTCCACGAAATAGGTCAGATTTGGCCAAAACTGCGAGTGTTGACGACGGACACATAAATGCACCCCGGGCTTCATCAATCGTGGAGATCGCTCTGGGTCCCCAAAACGCTGAGTAATAGTGCACGGAACGTATTAGAATCGGCCGAATATGTGAGTGTTGATGACCGACACGTGAAGGCACCCCGGGGTTCGTCAATCGTGGAAATGACTCCGAGACCCCAAAATAGAGTAATAGTCGAAGAAACGGGCCAGAATCGGCCCAAACTGTGATTGTTGATGACCGACACGTAAGTGCTCCTTGGAGTTTGACAACCATGGAAATCGCTTTGGGACCCGAAAACGGTGAGGAATAGTCCATGAAACGAGCCAGAATCGGCCAAAACTGCGAGTGTTGTTGACCAACACGTAAGCACATCTTGGGGTTCAACAACTATGGAAATCGCTACGGGACCCCACAACGGTGAGTAATAGTCCGCGAAACAGGTCAGAATTGGCCAAAACTGTGAGTGTTGATGACGGACACATAAACGCACCCCGGGGTTCATCAATCGTGGAAATCGCTATGGGTCCCCAAAACGCTGAGTAATAGTGCACGGAACGGACTTGAATCGGCTTAATATGTGAGTGTTGATGACCAACACGTAAGCGCACCTTGGAGTTCGACAATCATGGAAATCGCTTTGGGACCCCAAACGGTGAGTAATAGTCCATGAAACGGGCCAGAATCGGCCAAAACTGGGACTGTTGATGACCAACTCGTAAGCACACCTTGGGGTTCAACAACTATGAAAATCGCTTTGGGGCCCCCAAAACGGTGAGTAATAGTCCACGAAACAGGTCAGATTTGGCCAAAACTGTGAGTGTTGACGACGGACACATAAACGCACCCCGGGGTTCATCAATCGTGGAAATCGCTCTGGGTCCCCAAAACGCTGAGTAATAGTGCACGGAACGGACTTGAATCGGCCGAATATGTGAGTGTTGATGACCGACACGTAAACGCACCCCGGGGTTAGTCAATCATAGAAATGACTCCGAGACCCCAAAATAGAGTAATAGTCCAAGAAACGGGCCAGAATCGGCCCAAACTATGGCTGTTGATAACCGACACGTAAGCGCACCTTGGAGTTCAACAACTATGGAAATCGCTTTGGGACCCCAAAACGGTGAGTTATAGTCCATGAAACGGGCCAGAATCGGCCCAAACTGTGATTGTTGATGACCGACACGTAAGCGCACCTTGGAGTTCGACAATGATGGAAATCGCTTTGGGACCCCAAAACTGTGAGTAATAGTCCATGAATCGG
>NW_021171615.1:0-977 GCF_002162155.2 Triticum dicoccoides
AGCAACCTTGTTGCTTGGTAGTTAAAGGATAATAATTTCATTCTTAGCATGTTGGTTAGTGAATCATCATTCTAAGATTGATCGTGCTACCTAGTCCATTCTCCTGGTTCACTCCTCGATCGATGAGTTAGGATTATTTCACATCCTTGCCCTACTGATCATATCGTCTTGCCCTGGAAAGCAAGATTGTTCTCAAGCTTAGTAACATACCGGTGGTTCGTGATTTTCCGAAGATCTTCTCGGAAGTATTACCAGGTTGTCACCTGACCGCTGTGTTGAGCTTGTGATCAAGTTGGGTTCTTGTGAACCACCCTCTCTCCAAGATCGGTGTTAGATATCCCTGAGCTAGTTGGTTAAGCTAGACAACAACTTGGAGAGTTGGAAGATAAAATCTTGCCTGACTTAGTTCGTTCCAAAGGGATATTCTTGTGTAGTGTGTGTTGAAGAAAGATGATATCTTCATCGATTGGTCCCTGTGATCAGTTATTGGACCTATTGTCTTATCAATCCTTTGATTTGAGTGTGGGCCATCGTCAAGTCAAATCAGTACCAACGATGCTCGTAATGTTGTCTTACTCGTGGTTGATCCCTCGAGCATACACCATTACATCTTTGGTCTGACCAATGCTATCACCGTGTTCACTTAACTATGGAATTCCTTTTAAAAGGAAACCCGGATGAATTGTTGTTGAGCCCATTGACAACATCCTTATCTCCTCCATGATTTTGTTGAACATTAAGCTAGTGTTGGAAACTTTTGAAAGCATTTGTTCATGCTAGTTCATGAAGCATATGTTCGGATGTAAGAAGTGACTTCCTCCAGTTCATGTGCATTTGATGCAAGTTGCCGCCATGGATTCGAGAAAGTCAATGTTGTTTCCTTTGGAATCATCCCAAATCAGTCATGCACACGTGCGAAGAATTCTGTGGTTTGAAGACTTGCAACCTTCAATCTATATGTACCCCTAGCACACCAA
>NW_021171616.1:0-891 GCF_002162155.2 Triticum dicoccoides
CCTAGGATAGCTCTAAAATGACCTATATTTAGCATTTTTTCCTCCAAAATGACTTAATATTCTTAGCTAGCTTCAAAATGACCTATTTAACCTAGGATAGCTCTAAAATGACCTATACTTAGCATCTTTTCCTCCAAAATGACTTAATATGCTTAACTAGCTCTAAAATGACATAATATGCTTAAGAAATGACATATTTTAGCTCCTAAATGACTTCATATGCTTAGCTAGCTCCAAAATGACATAATAACCTTACTTAGCTCTAAAATGACCTATTTAACCTAGGATAGCTATAAACTGACCTATACTTAGCATTTTTTCCTCCAAAACGACTCAATATGCTTAGCTAGCTCAAAAATTACGTAATAAGCTTAATAAGCTCCAAAATAACCTATATAACCTAGGATAGCTCCAAAATGACCTATAGTTAGAATTTCCCCCCTCCAAAATGACTTAATATGCTTAGCTAGCTTCAAAATGACCTATTTAACCTAGGATAGCTCTAAAATGACCTATACTTAGCATCTTTTCCTGCAAGATGACTTAATATGCTTACCTAACTCTAAAATGACATAATATGCTTAAGAAATGACATATTTTAGGTCCTAAATGACTTCATATGCTTAGCTAGCTTCAAAATGACCTATTTAACCTAGGATAGCTCTAAAATGACCTATACTTAGCATCTTTTCCTCCAAAATGACTTAATATGCTTAACTAGCTCTAAAATGACATAATATGCTTAAGAAATGGCATATTTTAGCTACTAAATGACTTCATATGCTTAGCTAGATCCAAAATGACATAATAACCTTACTTAGCTCTAAAATGACCTATTTAACCTAGGATGGCTATAAAATGACCTATACTTAGCATTTTTTCCTCCAAAAC
>NW_021171617.1:0-1830 GCF_002162155.2 Triticum dicoccoides
CAGATGACGAAGGTTCACTAGGTAGACAACGATTCCACACCTAAGAAGGTGGTGAACGGTTGTCAACGTAGCGAGGAGTTGAGTTGCCATGATACCACGACGAAACATCCTGGAGGGGGGTGATTCGTAGATTATTATCTTAAGTGGCAAAAAGAATTACCTTTGATATAGAGATCGTTAAGACTCTCTATATCAGCCTAAGGCAAATCACAGCAATCGATTGGCGGGGTCGGTAGAATGGCATACTTGGACTTGGATGATGTGGATTACCTTGTTGAAGACAACGTAATGGATGATTTTGCTTATCACCGGAAATGGAAGAGACCCATGGTAGAATGGCACATTGGCGGTGCAAGCTAGGAACAAAATGCAAATGCTGGGAATGATTCTGGTAACTGGGGAAGAACCCAACAATAGAGAGTGATTTCACGGTTTGAGAAGGTCATAGCATTGCCGAGGAAAACTGAGAGGAATCCAAGGTAGTGCCAATGATAACACGTAGAGCTTGTGCGTGCTCTCAAGAACTTGAGCATTTCCACAATCATCAAGATTCCACCAATATCCGTGTCAAGGATTCTGGCAACACAACTTGCTACCATGATGAATGGTGATGGAGGATGCAGATGCAAAGGAAGATAACACCTTCTCAGATTTCACCCTTGACGGGGCCAAGGAAATAAAATCTGGATGATCGACCGAGAGACATTTAGCACTCCGCTTCTAATGTTCTCCTTGGTGTGCTAGTGTAACCCATTCATAGATATGGTTGAAATCTAGAACATCAAGTAAAAGGTCGGACTTCGGAACACAGAAATCCATAGGGGCAACTAGGGAGTAATCCTACGAAATCCCTATGGGGAGGTGGCCAACTTCCTCAATCAAGATATTATAATAACAGGTCTTCCGGCTGGGTGTGTTGGCCACGACATCCACTTTACCGGTTATCGAGGGACCAATATTATAGTTCTTGGAGAATGTTCCAACCATCATATCTGCCTGAGATTCAGATCTGGTTGGTGTCAAGATATCCCAGACTCATCAAGTCTAGAAAGAAAAATGAAAGTTTGCAACACAAATCGACGAGATGACGTTGCGAGATTCCCGGGAAATGAACTACGATAGTAAGCTCCAAAACATGAGCTGGTTCTGCTACAAACATGTGAACACGTTGTCCCGGACAAACATGACCACGTGGTAGTCTTATAATAAAACACTACCGAGTTCAGGTGGGGAACCATCATTAATGACATCGAAGTCTCCACGCGTGGAAGTCCAAAGAGTTCACCTTGGACAGACTCCCTTATCTTTGAACAACTCAATCAGTGGCTTGGTGTGCTCGGAACACATATGGAATGAAGGTTGCAAGTCTCCAGGCCACAGAATACTTCGCACGTATGCATGACTGACTTGGGATGATTCCAGAGGAAGAAAAACTAACTTTCTCAAATCCACGGCGGCAACTTTCACCAAATGCACGTGTATAAGAGGAAGTCACTCCTTTCATCAAACAAATACTTCATGAGTTAGCATGAAGAAATGCTTTCAAAAGTTTCCAACACTAGCTTAATGTTCAACAAAATCATGGAGGAGATAAGGATGTTGTCAATGGGCTCAACAACAATTCTTCCGGGTTTCCCTTTAAAAGGAATTCCATAGTTAAGAGAACAAGTGTTAGCATTGGTCAGACCCAAAAGATATAATGGTGTATGCTCGAGGGATCAACCACGAGTAAGACAACATTACGAATATCGTTGGTTCTGGTCTGATTGGATGATAGCCCATACTCAAATTATAGATGGGGTAAGACAATAGGTCCAACAACTGATCACA
>NW_021171618.1:0-1348 GCF_002162155.2 Triticum dicoccoides
CAGATCATTCTACTAATGATGTGACCTCGTTAATCAAATAACAACTCATTGTTCATGGTTAGGAAACATAACCATCTTTGATTAACGAGCTAGTCAAGTAGAGGCATACTAGTGACACTTTGTTTGTCTATGTATTCACACATGTATTATGTTTCCGGTAAATACAATTCTAGCATGAATAATAAACATTTATCATGATTATAAGGAAATAAATAATAACTTTATTATTGCCTCTAGGGCATATTTCCTTCAGTCTCCCACTTGCACTAGAGTCAATAATCTAGATTACACTGTAATGATTCTAACACCCATGGAGCCTTGGTGCTGATCATGTTTTGCTCGTGGAAGAGGCTTAGTCAACGGGTCTGCAACATTCAGATCCGTATGTATCTTGCAAATCTCTATGTCTCCCACCTAGACTAGATCCCGGATGGAGTTGAAGCGTCTCTTGATGTGTTTGGTTCTTTTGTGAAATCTGGATTCCTTTGCCAAGGCAATTGCACCAGTATTATCACAAAAGATTTTCATTGGACCCGATACACTAGGTATGACACCTAGATCGGATATGAACTCCTTCATCCAGACTCCTTCATTTGCTGCTTCCGAAGCAGCTATGTATTCCGCTTCACATGTAGATCCCGCTACGACGCTTTGTTTAGAACTGCACCAACTGACAGCTCCACCGTTTAATGTAAACACGTATCCGGTTTGCGATTTAGAATCGTCCGGATCAGTGTCAAAGCTTGCATCAACGTAACCTTTTACGATGAGCTCTTTGTCACCTCCATATACGAGAAACATATCCTTAGTTCTTTTCAGGTATTTCAGGATGTTCTTGACCGCTGTCCAGTGATCCACTCCTGGATTACTTTGGTACCTCCCTGCTAAACTTATAGCAAGGCATACATCAGGTCTGGTACACAGCATTGCATACATGATAGATCCTATGGCTGATGCATAGGGAACATCTTTCATATTCTCTCTATCTTCTGCAGTGGTCGGGCATTGAGTCTTACTCAATTTCACACCTTGTAACACAGGCAAGAACCCTTTCTTTGCTTGATCCATTTTGAACTTCTTCAAAATTTTGTCAAGGTATGTGCTTTGTGAATGTCCAATTAAGCGTTTTGATCTATCTCTATAGATCTTAATGCCTAATATGTAAGCAGCTTCACCGAGGTCTTTCATTGAAAAACTTTTATTCAAGTATCCCTTTATGCTATCCAGAAATTCTATATCATTTCCAATCAGTAATATGTCATCCACATATAATATCAGAAATGCTACAGAGCTCCCACTCACTTTCTTGTAAATACAGGCTTCTCCGAAAGTCTGTATAAAACCAAAT
>NW_021171619.1:0-1285 GCF_002162155.2 Triticum dicoccoides
CTTCGGCACGGTTTCATGCCAAGCTATAATTGTTGGACCAAGCATGGAGAAAGAGGGGTTATAATGGAAGAAGATGAAGAAGGGGATGATTTCATCGATGAAAGCTATCTTGCTCATTTCGGTGATACTTTCATGGAGGATGCTGAAGGTGAAGGGGAAGGTGAAGAAGAGGCACGTGATGATCCCGTTGATGATCTTGGTCGGACCATTGCTGATGCATGGAGACGCTGCGAAACTGAAAAGGAGAGGGAGAATTTGGATCGCATGTTAGAGGATCACAGAAAGGCGCTGTACCCCGGATGCGATGATGGTCTGAAAAAGCTGGGCTGCACACTGGATTTGCTGAAATGGAAGGCAGAGGCAGGTGTAGCTGACTCGGCATTTGAAAACTTGCTGAAAATGTTGAAGAATATGTTTCCAAAGGATAACGAGTTGCCCGCCAGTACGTACGAAGCAAAGAAGGTTGTCTGCCCTCTAGGTTTAGAGGTTCTGAAGATACATGCATGCATCAACGACTGCATCCTCTACCGCGGTGAATACGAGAATTTGAATGAATGCCCGGTATGCACTGCATTGCGTTATAAGATCAGAGGCGATGACCCCGGTGACGGTGTTGAGGGCCAGAAACCCAGGAAGAGGGTTCCCGCCAAGGTGATGTGGTATGCTCCTATAATACCACGGTAGAAACGTCTGTTCAGGAACAAAGAGCATGCCAAGTTGTTGCGATGGCACAAAGAGGACCGTAAGTCGGACGGGGAGTTGAGACACACCGCAGATGGAACGCAATGGAGAAAGATCGACAGATGGTTCAAAGATTTTGCAGTTGACGCAAGGAACATAAGATTTGCTCTAAGTACGGATGGCATGAATCCTTTTGGCGAGCAGAGCTCCAGCCATAGCACCTGGCCCGTGACTCTATGCATCTACAACCTTCCTCCTTGGTTGTGCATGAAGCGGAAGTTCATTATGATGCCAGTGCTCATCCAAGGTCCGAAGCAACCCGGCAACGACATCGATGTGTACCTAAGGCCATTAGTTGATGAACTTTTACAGCTGTGGGGTGGTGTCCGTGTGTGGGATGAGCACAAACAAGAGGAATTTGACCTACGAGCGTTGCTTTTCGTAACCATCAACGATTGGCCTGCTCTTAGTAACCTTTCGGGACTGTCAAATAAGGGATACAATGCATGCACGCACTGCTTACATGAGACTGAAAGTGTACATTTGCCAAATTGTAAGAAGAACGTGTACCTTGGGCATCGTCGATTTCTTCCGAAAATTCATC
>NW_021171620.1:0-914 GCF_002162155.2 Triticum dicoccoides
TGGTCGGAGCCCGAAGAGGGGAACGGCGATGTGGCGGCGATGCAGGGCTTCCGGAGACCCGTGGAGCGGTGGGGAGGAAGAGGGAGTCGAGGCGGAGCTCCTGAGCTAGTCGGGGGAGCGAGAGGTGGTCGGAGACGGCGGCTATGGCGAACGGCGGCGACGGTGGTGTTCGGCCGTGAGAGAGAGAGAGGGAGCAGCACGGGAGAGAGAGAGGGATAAGGCCAGGGGATCGGGGCGGCACCGAGAAGAAGCGCCGCGGCGTCGCGCTGGCGAGGGAGGCAGGCAGACGGGCTGGTGGCGTGGCGCTCCGGCCGTGCGCGCGCGCCGGCCACACGCCTGGCCGACTGGCGCCAGGAGGACGACGGCGGTGGTGGGCTGGGCTGGCTTGCTGGGCCGGCCAGCTGGCTGGGCCGCACAGGGAGGAGCTCAGGTAAGTTTTCTCCCTTTTTTTTTCTATTTCTGTTTTTATTTAATATATCTGCAACTTTGTTGAATTAAATAAAATACCTAGGCAACTTCAAAAATCACCAAACTATTCCTGGCCCATAGTTGGATTATTTCCAACATGAAACATTTTAGTTTGGAGATATTTGAGCATTTAAATATTTTATATTATTTTAAATGCCCAAATTCAAATATTTATGATTTAATTCAAAAACCCTGGGATGGCCTAGGAAAATGTGCACCACTTTTGGCAGAGGTTCTGAACCAAGACAAAAATGATGGGCATTTTAGAAGGGCATTTCAGGTTCATTGAAAAATTATTTTAGTAACCCTAGTTGGTTTCAGAGGGGACTGGGGGTTCTGTCATCCCCATTTCAAGTTTCTGATGAAAGAGTAAACATGATGCAACACTCTAATGCATGACTAGCTAGGGTGTGACAACTCACCCCCACTCAAAAGAATCTCGTCCC
>NW_021171621.1:0-1414 GCF_002162155.2 Triticum dicoccoides
AAAACGTCTTTGGTGCCTCTACTTAAACCATTTAACTGAACTATCACGTAGTTATCAAAACGTGTATGTTCGATGTTCGAAACATCCACAAACGACGTTTGGGGTTCAGCACACTAAGCGGTGCATTAAGGACATAAGCTTTCTACTGATCGCATAATCGCTACTATCAACTTTCAACTATAATTTCTCTAGGAACATATCTAAACAGTAGAACTAAAGCGCGAGCTTACGACATAATTTGCAAAAGGTCTTTTGACTAAGTTCAGGATAATTAAGTTCATCTTATGAACTCCCACTCAGATAGACATCCCTCTAGTCATCTAAGTGATTACATGATCCAAGTCAAACTAGGCCGTGTCCGATCATCACGTGAGACGGACTAGTCATCATCGGTGAACATCTTCATGTTGATCGTATCTACTATACGACTCATGCTCGACCTTTCGGTCTCCGTGTTTCGAGGCCATGTCTGCACATGCTAGGCTCGTCAAGTTAACCCTAAGTGTTTTCGCTGTGTAAAACTGTCTTACACCCGTTGTATGTGAACGTAAGAATCTATCACACCCGATCATCACGTGGTGCTTCGAAACGACGAACTGTAGCAACGGTGCACAGTTAGGGGAGAACACTTCTTGAAATTTTAATGAGGGATCATCTTATTTACTACCGTCATTCTAAGCAAACAAGATGCATAAACATGATAAACATCACATGCAATCAAATAGAGTAGTGACATGATATGGCCAATATCATATAGCTCCTTTGATCTTCATCTTCGGGGCTCCATGATCATCTTGTCACCGGCTTGACACCATGATCTCCATCATCATGATCTCCATCATCGTGTCTTCATGAAGTTGTCACGCCAACGACTACTTCTACTTCTATGGCTAACGCGTTTAGCAATGAAGTAAAGTAATTTACATGGCGTTGTTAAATGACACGCAGGTCATACAATAAATAAAGACAACTCCTATGGCTCCTGCCGGTTGTCATACTCATCGACATGCAAGTCGTGAATCCTATTACAAGAACATGATCAATCTCATACATCACATATATCATTCATCACATCCTTTGGCCATATCACATCACATAGCATACCCTGCAAAAACAAGTTAGACGTCCTCTAATTGTTGTTTGCATGTTTTACGTGGCTGCTATGGGTTTCTAGCAAGAACGTTTCTTACCTACGCATGAACCACAACGTGATATGCCAATTGCTATTTACCCTTCATAAGGACCCTTTTCATCGAATCCGATCCGACTAAAGTGGGAGAGACTGGCACCCGCTAGCCACCTTATGCACCAAGTGCATGTCAATCGGTGGAACCTGTCTCACGTAAGAGTACGTGTAAGGTCGGTCCGGGCCGCTTCATCCCACAATACCGTCGAAACAAGATTGGACTAGTAA
>NW_021171622.1:0-1386 GCF_002162155.2 Triticum dicoccoides
AAATTAAATCCAGAAAATCAATTACTGCGTCAGCCTGACATCAGTGTGACGTCAGCAGGTCAACGGAACAGGTCTGGGTCAAACCTGACAGTGGGTCCCGCATGTCAGGGTGATTATTTTAATTAAAATTTAGTTAAAACTAATCCTGTTTAATTAACAGGGCTGGGCCCCACCTGTCATTGACTCAGGGGAGTCAACCAGGGCCCACCCGTGGTCAAAGTCAAAGCCAGCGACGCCGGCGTTTAGTCGCCGGCGAGCCCGACGCGGCGGCGGGAGTGGTTTTGGCCATTTCGGCCACCAAATGGGCCGCGGAGACCACCGGAGTGGAGCTGAGGACAAACCGCAGCTCTTGGCGGAGTCCGTTGGGGTCGGGGTGGCCGGAGTTGGCGCCGGCGACGACTTTGGCGGCCACCGGGGCTCGGTCGAAGATGAACTTGGCGCTAGAGGGGTCGGTGAGGCTCGTGGAGTGGCTAGCTAGGTGTTGTGGGACTCGGTGAGTAAGATGGACACCATCTTGTGGCCGGAGTGTGGCCGGAAGCACGTCGGCGACGAGGTCCGCGACGGCGCGTGCGGGTGAGCTTGGTGTGCTCGCTGTGGTGCACGAGAGAGAGAAAAAGAGGAAGGGGAAGTTAGCCCAGCTCACTGCGGTCTTGATGGAGAGGACGGCGTGGTCGGGGACGAGCTGCTGCGGTGGCGACGGCGAAGGGGATCTCCGGCGATGGCGGTTCGGGCGAGGTTGGTGCGGCGGCTTCGGGGCACGCGAGCGCTCGGGGCTCGACTAGCTCGAAGAAGTGGAGGACGGCGGAGCTTCTGGACACGGTGGCGCGGCGTGGAGACGAAGGGGAGCACGGCTACGGCAGAGGTGCGGCGACGGTGGCGTCGGCCACGGCGTGGGAGCACGAGGGAGAGGAACTGGGGGCGAATGGAGATGTCCAGGAGGGTCGGGGCGCGACGTGGAGCTCGTCCAGGCCATCAGGGCGGCGAGAGGGGGAGGCAGGGCGGCGTGCAGCTGCGTGGCGAGCTGCGGTGCCGCCGCCGAGCACCTTGGCTGCCTGCCTGGCGAGCCAAGCAGCTCGCTGGAGCGGTGGCCGGGCTGGGCCGGCCAGGTGGGCTGGCTGGTGGGCCTGCGGTGGCGCCAGGTAAGTTTTCCCCTTTTTTTCTGTTTCTGTTTTTATTTAATATATCTGCAACTTTGTTGAATTTAATAAAATACCTAGGCAACTTCAAAAATCACCAAATTACTCCTGGTCCATAGTTGGATTATTTCCAACATGAAACATTTTAGTTTGGAGATATTTGAGCATTTAAATATTTTATATAATTTTAAATGCCCAAATTCAAATATTTATGATTTAATTCAAAAACCCTAAGATGGCCTAGGAAAAT
>NW_021171623.1:0-1339 GCF_002162155.2 Triticum dicoccoides
GGGAGTCTCCTCCCTTCCTCAGCACGTGCACACTTGTCGGCCAGGGCATATAGCTCACTAACATCTCTGATCTTGCACATCGCCATCTCCTCCCGCATCCTGCGGTTTCGCACGTTCTGATGGAACGCGCTGATTACCGCGGCAGGGTGGACATCTGGGATGTTGTGCTGTACACGGCTGAATCTCTGAATATACTTGCGCAGGGGCTCTCCTTCCTTCTGGGCGAGCAGATGAAGGTCACTCTCTTGGCCATGAGGTTTGTGGCCGCCTGTAAAGGCGCCGACAAACTGATGGCACAGATCTGCCCAAGAGGATATGGAGTTTTCCGGCAAGTGCATGAGCGAGGATCTGACATTGGGCTTGAGCACAAGCGGGAAGTAGTTGGCAAGGATCTTGTCGTCGTGCCCCCCGGCAGCTTGCACCGCGATGGTGTAGATGCTGAGGAACTCCGACGGATGCGACTTGCCGTCGTACTTCTCTGGCACATCTGGTTTGAAATTTTTCGTACTGGGCCACTGGACTCGCCGCAGCTCATGGGTGAACGCAGGGCAACCTACCGCGTACGGCAAGTCACCCGGTTCCCCTGGCGCATGCATGTCGACAGAGGGCCCAACGCGCTGGTTGGACTGACGCCGCGCTTCTCTTCGGCGCTCGATGCGAGTACGAGCGTCTTCTTGCTGTCATTCGTGAAGAACTTGGCGCTGATCGCGACGAGCTCGTGGATCTGATGACGCGGTGGAGTCGCTGTCAAGGTGGATCCGGCGAGTCGGCGATCTTGGCCTTCGGGATGGAGAGTGTATGGTGGTTGCACCCCCATCGGTCTTGTCGCCATCGGCTCGCGCCTGGCAGTCCTGCCGTGGTAGCGATGTGCTCGGTTGCCACATAGTGCCGCCGTTGGCGAAGCCGATGAGACTCTGAATAGTGGCCCTCCATTAGTCGGTCTTGTTCGCCGTTGGAGGGTAATCCAGGAGCAGTTGAGCTCGCACCAAAACTTCTGCCGGAGTGGTGGGTGGTAGTGGCGAACGGTGCGAGGAGCGGGTTATGCTCGGACTTCTAACTATGTTAGCAAGAGCAGTATCCCGCCCAGGCGACCGTGCCTCGCTCGGGCCAGCATGTTGGCGTGCATGCTGGTCTTGAGCACCCCGAGATCCACCAGCTCGATCTTGTTCCAACGAACGCATGGTACTGCGAATACCATGACGCTGTTGGTCCCGCGCCTCCTGAGATGGGCGCGGTGCGTGTACGGATGCCGAGGTCTGCGCGGCCTTGTCCTTGGACTTGGCAGCACAGTGAGCTCCCTCGTCGACGCCCGTTCTTCCGCCGGCGTCTACCCCACCAC
>NW_021171624.1:0-915 GCF_002162155.2 Triticum dicoccoides
TGTGAGCTCCTACGCCTCCCCTCCCTCTTCCCCCCTTCGATTGTGCCCTGTAGCCCCGATCCCACCGGAGCCGCGAGCTCGGCTCCGCCGGCGATGTCGCCGCCGTCACTGCAGACAGCAAGGCTCGAAACCGAGCACGGCACCGTGCTCCTAGCATCCTCAGGAGCTCGGCGAGCCCCTTAACCATCCCTCCCGTCCTCTGTGGCCTCGCCCCGCTCGAACCCGAAGCTCCGGCCGCCGCCTCGCTCGCCGCCGGCACCGATTCCGGCCGCCCCGAGCGCAACTGAGTCCACCAAGAGCTTCGGCTCGTCCCCAGCTCCTCCTAGATGCCCTCCGCGGCCCATTTGGTCGCCGGAGTGGCCAAAACCACTCTCGCCGCCGCGTCGGGCTCGCCGGCGGCTAAACGCCGGCAGCCGACTTTGACTTTGACCACGGGTGGGCCCCGGTTGACTCTCCTGAGTAAATGACAGGTGGGGCCCAGCCCTGTTAACTATTAGGATTAGTTTAATTAATTTAGTTAAGCTAATCACACTGACATGTGGGTCCCAGTGTCAGGTTTGACCTGGACCCGGTCTGTTGACCTGCTGAGGTCAGCATGACGCAATGATGACGCAGATAATCATTTTCTAAAATAATTCAGAAAATCCAGAAAATTATATAAACTTCTAAAAATCATAGAAAATTAACCGTAACTCCAAATTAAATAATTTATATATGAAAAATTATCAGAAAAATTCAAGGAATCCATCTGTACCATTTTCATGCATGTTAGAACAACTTATAGCTGCTGTTTAGCACAAATCATATAAAGGGCATTTAAATAATCACATATGGAGTTTAAATTTGAATCTTGTATTCAAACCAACCCCATTTAACTTGTTGCTAGATGCATTAGCCCAAAACACATTCATTTTG
>NW_021171625.1:0-1052 GCF_002162155.2 Triticum dicoccoides
AGAATTGGCCCAAACTGTGAGTGTTGAGGACAGACACGCAAACGCACCCCGGGAATTGTCAATCATGGAAATCGCTCTGGGACGCCAAAATGGTGAATAATCGTGCACGAAATGGACCAGAGTCGACCAAAATTGTGTGTTGATGACTGACATGTAAACGCACCACGGAGTTCGTCAATCGTGGAAATCACTGCGGGGCGCCCAAAACTAATTAATAGTGCAAGAAACGGGCCAAAATCGGCCCAAACTGCGATTGTTGATGATCGACACGTAAGCGCACCATGGGGTTCAACAACCATGGAAATCGCTTTGGGGCCCCAAAACGGTGAGTAATAGTCGACCAAACGGGCCAGAAGCGGCCCAAAATGCGAGTGTTGCTAACCGACACATAAACGCACCCCGGTGTTCGTCAATCATGGAAATCACACCGGGACGCCAAAACAGAGTTATAGTCCAAGAAACGGGCCAGAATTGGCAAAAACTATGAATGTTGATGACGGACACGTAAGTGCACCTTGGAGTTCAACAACCATGGAAATCGCTCTGGGACCCCAAAGCGGCGAGTAATAGTGCACGAAACGGACCAGAATCGGCCAAAATTGTGAGTGTTGATGACCGAAACGTAAACGCACCACGAGGTTCGTAAATTGTGGAAATCACTCCAGGACCCCCGAAACTAAGTAATAGTCCAAGAAATGGGCCAAAATTCGGCCCAAACTGCGATTGTTGATGACATACATGTAAGCGCACCTTGGGGTTCAACAACTATGGAAATCTCTTCGGGACCCCAAAACGGTGAGTAATAGTCCACGAAACGAGTCAGAATCGACAAAAACCATGAGTGTTGATGACCGATACGTAAACGCACCCCGGGGTTTGTTAATCAAGGAAAGCACTCCGGGACCCCAAACCTGTGAGTAATAGTCCATGAAACGGGCCAGAATCGGCCAAAACTGCGAGTGCCACAAAACGAGCCCGAATCGGCCGAAACTGCGAGTGTTGATGATCGACACGTAAACGCACCCCGGGGTTTGTTAATTGCGCAAGTCACA
>NW_021171626.1:0-1098 GCF_002162155.2 Triticum dicoccoides
TTTTGTGAATGTCTCAAATCTCTTCTGAGCATTTACAGCCGTTATGCTGTCCGAGTCATCCCAGGTTTCTAAGTAGTCTGATGCATTTGCAAATCCTTTCTTCCCGTTTCAATGTTCCTTTGGGCCAGATTAACCACACTAATCGGTGAGTTGAGGTACTCTGTTGCCTCGACAAATATGTTGGAGATATTATTATGACCCTAGGTGTCCTAGGGGATCATCTAGTAATTTAGCCATGATTTGTGTTTCCAGTGTGATGATTCTGGCCATCATTCTCGAAAGCATCCCGTGATGCTACTTAGTAGTAGGTATTCTACTCCTTGGGTTTTGAACCCGAGATTCACTCTACTTACTTCATGTTGATAGGGTTTGCTAGTTCCTTTAGGATATTAGTAACCTCCGCGATAGTCCTCGAGGTCCGTGGTATATCGTTCTTCCAAATACCATGAACTACTTATGGCAGAAGTTCCTCGTTGAACTGAACGATCACAACCAGAGTGCTCTTGATGAGTTCTCCATTATATGTTATGGCTCTGCCAGTTCTACTTTTCTGCATGGGTTATCCGGAAGAAATATGTTGAACTTCGTTCGACATGCTAAACCATGCATCCACAACGCAGAAAATCATATGTTCCTTGAGTTGTCCCTTTTTAGTTGTCTACTGACCTTCGTCTATCAATTGATAGTTAAGATTATGTGTGCATTCGTTCATCGATGCCTATTACTCTTGTGGTCTGTCAAGCCATTCTATCGCAGAATGACTAGGAGAAACAAACTCCAGTACCTCTTCCATATCCAGGATTGGGTCAAAGAAGTTGTGCTCCGCAGATCAAAATGCCAGCCCAGCTTTTGATTCTGTTCTACCCTGAAGTATTACCATCTTTATATCGGGATTGTTATAGGAATTGCACACCATCCTATGAACTCTTGGTACAGTGATACTTCTTGCCATCATTGTTCATTCCTCGGTTCCTGTGTTATTGTAACCAGAATGCCGACAAGTGAATCGTGGCGTGTGAAATCAATACTGCTAGCAACTCTGTTGCTTGGTAGTTAAATGGACGATAACCTCATTCTTAGCGTGTTGATTATTGAATC
>NW_021171627.1:0-1140 GCF_002162155.2 Triticum dicoccoides
GATCTTGTGCCCTCGGCAGGATCTGATAGATAGTCAGGCTTCTCGGCCTTTTTCATTTATAGATGTCTGTACTCAGACATGATAGCTTCCGCTTGTGCTTTGACTTGTATGCTCTGATTGTTGGGTCATGAGACCCATGATTGTAATATCGCGCTCCTCGGAGCCTATTGAATAAATTACTTGAGTCGTAGAGTCATGTTGTGATGCCATGTTGTATTTGCACATATCGAGCATATTGTGTGTATGTTATTGAAATGCTTGGTATGTGTGGGATCTGACCATCTAGTTGTTTATCTTTAGTAGCCTCTCTTACGGGGAAATGTCTCCGAGTGTTTCCACCGAGCCATGGTAGCTTGCTACTGCTCCGGAACTCTTAGGCTGGCCGGCATGTGTCCTTCTTCGTTCCTGTGTCTGTCCCTTCGGGGAAATGTCACGCGGTGAATACCGGAGTCCTGTTAGCCCGCTACAGCCCGGTTCACCGGAGTCCTGCTAGCCCAGTGCTACAGCCTGGATTCACTCGCTGATGACCGACACGTTCGATGCTGGGTCATGGATGCCTGTCCCTGTAAGTCTGTGCCGCTTTGGGTTTACGACTAGCCATGTCAGCCCGGGCTTCTTATCATATGGATGCTAGCGACACTGTCATATACGTGTGCCAAAAGGCGCAAACGGTCCCGGGCAAAGGTAAGGCGACACCCGTGGAATACCGTGCGTGAGGCCGCAAAGTGATATGAGGTGTTACATGCTAGATCGATGTGGCATTGAGTCGGGGTCCTGACAGCGTTGGTATCAGAGCTTGACTGCCTGTAGGATTACCAAGCCAAACTGGTCGAAGTTGAGTCTAGAAATTTTTTTAGTTATATAAGGGAATTGATTGTGGGATGGAACGTAAGGCTCTTTTTACTCCTTATACCTCATGCCCTTCTGATCTGAGTTATCTTATCTTTCCTGCGGGGATTAAGAACTAGGCTATCTCTTCTTTCTATTAGGATCACGTGTTACTAATCAGTAGACTTATAAGATTGTTGGATTTAAGTCTCAGTTCAGTTCCTACTACTTCCGTATGTTAATTGTTGATCTCGGAACCTTGATATTGTGCTTCTGAGTGGTTATGCCACCATTTTTGTGATTGTCTCAAAT
>NW_021171628.1:0-2677 GCF_002162155.2 Triticum dicoccoides
GACGGCCCGGGCAGACGCTCAGGACTTAGTCCAACGATGCGTCAGTTGCCAGCTCTTTGCTAATCAAAGCCACATGCCACCCACCGCCCTCAAAACTATACCCATCACCTGGCCCTTCGCGGTCTGGGGGCTTGACATGGTTGGACCCCTTAAAGGAGGAACCCACAAGCAAAAATACCTAGTGGTCATGGTGGATAAATTCACCAAATGGATAGAGGCCAAACCTGTTAAGACGGCCGAATCCGGACCAGTGATAGACTTCATATCAGGGGTCGTACACCATTACGACGTCCCCCACAGCATCATCACTGATAACGGCACGAACTTCACGGCCGATGATGTCAAACTCTGGTGCAAAAACATGGGCATCAAGCTCGACTATGCTTCAGTCTATCACCCTCAAACTAACGGTCAAGTCAAGCGAGCAAATGGTCTAATCATGAGCGGCATCAAACCCAGACTAGTGCAGTCCCTCAAGGAATCTAACACGCACTGGGTAGAGGAGCTCGACTTCGTACTCTGGGGGCTGCGGACCACGCCGAATCGCACTACCGGATTCACACCATTCTTTATGGTATACGGTGCAGAGGCAGTTTTGCCCTGCGATATAATTCATGACTTACCTCGCATGCGCATGTACAAAGAAAGAGAAGTTGAGCTTGATCGGCAGGACAGTTTGGATGCCTTGGAGGAGGAGCGTGACGTGGCAAAAGCCCGTTCCACATTCTATCAACAGCAGGCTCGAAGTTATCAAAGCAGAGAAGTACGGGCCAAAACTTACAATGTTGGGGAGTTAGTTCTACGCCTGCCGGACAAGAAAAAGGACAAACTCAAGCCCAAATGGGAAGGTCCCTTCATCATCGACCAAGTCTTGACCGGCGGAGCGTACCGTCTGCGAAATGCATCGGATAACCGACTCGAGCCGAACCCATGGAACGCAGCCCGTCTCCGAAGATTCTACGCCTAGTGCCGGATTCTGAGTTCGTCTCCTTCCTACGTCTATATTTTATACAGTAGTTGTCTTATATTTCTCCCCTTCTCCCTCCTTTTCTCTTACAGCCTTTGAAGGCTCGTTCGCGCTTTATTCGCACACACTTGACGCGCTATCCGTGCTCATTATACCTGGGGGCTTCTCTAACAGAAGCTTATTTATACGGGCTTCATGCCCAACACATGTGTCACACTTCCGCATGTACCTTTTATTCACCATTATATGCATCGATATGACTTAAGTTTTGGCCAAGCTGGGTTGCCTGGCTCCTGTGCTTACCCCTACGTTCCCGATTGTTCGGCTAGGTGGTAAAGGGAGCTACTCTGCGATTGTTACTGCTGGGTCAGCCAGATGTGTACCTCAGACTGGCTGAAGCCGAAAGCTAGCGTTCTTAAGGGAATATTCGGTCGATGAACTAAAAGACGATTTCTTACCTATTTATTTATCTGCCCCCAGATGTTTTTCTACTTTTTTCGTAGTCCGGACATGCACTTTAGGGCATGCCTCCCAGGGAAAGGAACCCCTAATGGAACTATTCTCCCTGGAAGATGTTTCTTACTAACCATGTAATATAACATAACTAGTTGGGCACTTGTCTGATAAAGCACTAATGATCCCTACGCCTGGTCTCCACGCATGCCCCGGTTCTTATATAACCACGAGGGTATTCGGACACACTCCGGTCCATTGGGTCCCGAGGTTGAAGCGAAAAGGTCCGCTATGAAAAACGATCTACAATCTGGCTAGAAGGCATTTTACATGTCATGTTAAATCACATAGTCAATTCGACTGATTGTATTCCTCTTTAATGCCATCTAATAGGCTGTCTAGTTTACAGTCCTGCTGGGAATACTTTGCGGCCAACTCTACTTGGCCGTACACTAAGCTCACAGGGATCTCCTTCCCATCAGGCCCCACAGGTCCGACCTCGGCCATGTGGTTTGGGTCAGCCTTCGTGTACCACGTCTTCACCATGGCCCAGGCCTCCCTGGCGCCTTGAAGGCAGGCCGATATCTTCCATAATCGAAAGCGCCGCCGCTCTCCCTGAAGCCTCTCTACAAGCTCTCCAAGGCCTTCGGGCAGGGAGACAGATGGCCACAAGGCCTGGGCGACGCCTTTCATCACCTGTCGAACTCGTTCGTGCAGTAGTAAGAGCTCGGGAAGAAGGTCACCCGTAGAACCGGGCATTTCCTCTGCAGGACGACCTATGAGCATACCTACAGACATAACTCTATTAATCGACTTCCTCGCCGAACTCTTTTTTCAAAGTTCGTTCAAGCACTTACTAAACATGCCGCGTGGAAGCCGCCGATTCTCCTTAACGGAGTCAGACAGCTGGGCACGAACATCCTTTAGTTCCTCACCCAGCTGGGTGTTGGCATCTTGGAGATTATTTTTCTCCTGCCTCACCCTCGTAAGCACGTTCTCGCCGGCCTTTAACCAATGCAAGAGTTGTTGCTTGTCCGGATCTACCCCGGCGCCATCTGCAATGCTATTGTCAGATTTATACACATGTCGCACCTCACAACATACTTATCCTTTAAAACATATATTACTAGAGGGGGTCTCTTTGGCTTCCCCTGTCGCGGCTAGTGCGGCCTCAAGTTGGGCTTTGCACTCTTCAAGCTCCTGGGACAATTGGGTATTCTTTTCTGTAAGATCCTGCATAACAAATGATCCTTAAAT
>NW_021171629.1:0-1024 GCF_002162155.2 Triticum dicoccoides
GTTGTTACTCCACAGGGAATTGAAGTTGATAAAGCCAAGATTGAAGCTATTGAGAGTTGGCCGCAACCCAAAACGGTCACACAAGTGAGGAGTTTTCTTGGCCTCGCTGGATTCTATAGGCGTTTTGTGAGAGATTTCAGCACCATTGCTGCACCTCTCAATGAGCTTACAAAGAAAGATGTGCCTTTTCTTTGGGGTACCGCACAGGAAGAAGCCTTCACGGTATTGAAAGATAAGTTGACACATGCTCCTTTACTCCAACTTCCTGATTTTAATAAGACTTTTGAGCTTGAATGTGATGCTAGTGGAATTGGATTAGGAGGTGTGTTATTACAAGATGGAAAACCTGTTGCATACTTTTCTGAAAAATTGAGTGGGCCTAGTCTGAATTATTCTACTTATGATAAAGAATTATATGCTCTTGTTCGGACTTTAGAAACTTGGCAACATTATTTATGGCCCAAAGAATTTGTTATACATTCTGATCATGAATCTTTGAAACATATTAAAAGTCAAGCTAAACTGAATCGTAGACATGCTAAATGGGTTGAATTCATTGAGACTTTCCCTTATGTCATTAAACACAAGAAGAGAAAAGAAAATGTTATTGCTGATGCATTGTCTCGTCGCTATACTATGCTTTCACAACTTGACTTCAAAATATTTGGTTTGGAGACCATCAAAGATCAATATGTGCATGATGCTGATTTTAAAGATGTAATGCAGAATTGTAAAGAAGGAAGAATGTGGAACAAGTTTGTTGTTAACAATGGATTTGTGTTTCGTGCTAACAAGCTATGCATTCCAGCTAGCTCCGTTCGTCTTTTGTTGTTGCAGGAGGCGCATGGAGGAGGATTAATGGGACACTTTGGCGTGAAGAAGACGGAGGACGTACTTGCTACACATTTCTTTTGGCCAAAGATGAGACGGGATGTTGAGCGTTTTATTGCTCGCTGCACTACATGTCAAAAAGCTAAGTCACGGCTCAATCCTCATGGTTTATATATGCCTTTGCCTGTACCTA
>NW_021171630.1:0-9348 GCF_002162155.2 Triticum dicoccoides
AACCATGACATATTTTTCTTGGGTCAGAAGGATGCCATCTTTTACCTTCTTGACTTCAATTCCCAAGAAATAATGCAGATCTCCTAGATCCTTCAAGGCAAAATCTCTTCTCAAATCTGCCAACAAAGCTACAGTTGCATCTTGTGATGAGCTAGCAACAATTATATCATCAACATAGACCAACATAAACATAATAGTTTTTCCTCTTCTAAAAAAGAACAGAGAAGTATCCCCCCTTGATGGTTTAAAACCAAGTGCTTGAAGTTTGTCACACAACCTGGAGTACCATGCTCGAGGTGCCTGTTTTAGACCATACAACGCTTTGTCAAGTTTGCAGAGATGATTTTCCTTGCCTTTAATCTCATAGCCAGGTGGTTGTCTCATATAGACTTCTTCCTCTAGAACGCCATGGAGGAACGCATTCTGAACATCCAATTGCCTGAGGCTCCAGTTACTGGATACTGCAACACAAAGAACAAGTCTGATAATAGTTGCTTTAACAACAGGACTAAAGGTATCTTCATAATCTATACCATATCTTTGTATGAAACCTTTTGCTACTAGCCTTGCCTTGTATCTGTCAATTTGACCATCTGCCTTTCTTTTAATCCTATAGACCCACCTACAATCAATGAAATTTTTATTTTTTGTTGGTGGGACTAAATGCCAAGTCTTATTTTTAATAAGAGCATCATACTCATCATTCATGGCCCTCTTCCAATTTGTATCATTCAAAGCTTCTTGCAAATTATGAGGTTCACCAGTAGTTATCAGACCACCAAAACGAGGTTTGAGCTTGTCATACCTAATTGTGCCATCTGTACGAATTTGAGGTTTTGAAATACCGTGTTGTGACCGTGTTTGCCGAGTTGGCACATCAGGAGCTGCAGGTGCATGCGGCACAGAAAATCCGCCGGAGGAGGGAGGATCCGCACGCGATCACATGTCAGCGTGCGATCCCGTAGCAGATCTGTCGCCAGCGACAGAGGATCTCTCATCCTGTCGGGGCAGATCGACGTGGGAGCCCGTGCGCACGTCTCCCTCGCTTGGTTGGCCCAGCTGGCGGCCCGCGAGAGGGGAGCCGGTTGGCCCACCTGACGACGCGCTGTCGGGAGATCCAGCGCGCGCCACGCGGCGTTCCCGCAGCGGCGTCTGCGCAGTCGAGGCAGATTCGCCCCCTGATCCACCTGCGCCACCTGCGCCTGCTGACGCTGCAGGCTCGGGATCGCTGCCCGCAGCACCTGAATCCTCCTCGTGTGCCGCAACATTTTTGTCTTGTTCTGGCTGCATAAAATCATGCACAAAAACTGGATTTTCTCCACTGTTAGCAACAGGATTAGGGCGAAAATTAGTCTGTTGATCAACTACAGGTTCGTCCCCATGATCAAGAGGTGCAGACTCGGAAAGTAAAAGGACTTCCGACCGAAGAGGGGTGCCTGCATTTGAATTTAGATTTGCAAAGGGAAAAATTGTCTCATCAAAAATAACATCATGGGATATATATACTCGTCCAGCAGCAACATCTAGGCATTTAAAACCTTTGTGAAGATTGCTGTAGCCAAGGAACACGCACTGTTTGTAATGAAATTCTAACTTTTTTGAATTATAAGGGCGAAGATTCAGCCAACATGCACATCCAAAGACCCGAAGAGAATGATAATTGGGTTGTTCTTGAAACAAATGTGTCAGAGGAGTTTCAAAATTAATCACTTTGCTAGGGATGCGATTTATCAGATATGTGGCAGGGAGGAAAGCATCATCCCAAAACTTCAAGGGCATGGAGGCATGGGCTAAGAGAGAGAGCCCTACATCAACAATATGTCGATGTTTTCGTTCTGCTGACCCGTTTTGCTGATGAGCATGGGGACAGGAGACATGGTGAGTGATTCCTAATTGACGAAAAAAGGAATTTAGGCGTTCATTTTCGCCACCCCAGTCTGTTTGCATAGTGATTATTTTTTTATTGAACAACCTTTCAACAAGGGTTTGGAATTCATGAAAGACCTTAAATACTTCGGATCGGTGCTTAAGTAGATATACTAGTCGCGAACCCGTGCATTCGCATGGGCTAGCATGCAATACAACTTTGTTTGATATGAGATTGTAGTTATTTTTAGTGCTATGGCTTGTCTCCTATAAAATAACTAAAAACGTATGGACAAACTAAAATTAAAACTACGCCTATTTATTAATTACAAAAATTAATGATATGAAAAAGTCACATTAATTAGAAGTATAATCATTACATAAATTTAAAATATAATTATTAACAATATAATATTGGCTATATAATTTGTACTTATAATTTTTTGATTGGATTTATCTTTAATACTAAACAATAATAATTTCAAATTGGTATGTCTAGCTCGTGGTCTGAGAAGGTTCAAGTCAAGCAAACTTTCTCACAAAATCAAAATATACATTTGATATAATTAAATGAGATTGCACAATATTCTGCTGGAAAATAGACTCCACATTGTTCTTTTCACCATGGAAGATCCCGCAATATTCTTAAATACATAACATTGTTTTTTTAGATCAGTGTTATTGTCTATTTTTTATCTTGAATAATGCAGTTTTGATAGAGAGAAGGAATTTTTAGTTGTATCTTGTACCAATCACTCAAATTTCTAAATTCTTTAGTTGTAAAAGAAATTTACGCGATGAAATAAACATTCTCTCACTTTGTATTTTCATTCAGTAAAATGATACAAATAATCCTTAAATCCGTAATACACTATCGATAAAGAAGAATAGGGCCTTTTATATTTGCATGATCTATTCAGAGCATGATCAACCATAAAAGAGCATAAGTAGGAATGACATAGCGTTCAGTCTTTAAATGGTGGGAAATATTGGATGGAAGATAGTACCAGATATTTACTGAGGATACCATTGGATATGTATAGAAACATGTGAGACATTGGATGTCCCATTTTGTCCTACAACCCGCAAAAATCTTTGTCGAAACATAGGATGATGCATTTAAGAATTGAAATTCGGCCAAACAAACAGGCCCCTTTTTGCAAAATCATTTAGATGGATGAACCAATAATTCAGTACATGCTCTAAACATGAGTTCCAAGTTATTATATACATGGAGCAAGTATCTCTTATCCCATACAAAGTGGCACTCGTCTGAAAGATGCTATTGAGGGTCTTGACAACAGTATCTATTTAAACAATATCTATTAATATGACTCACCTTACGTACCTTGAGGACTGCCCAGAATTAAGGCCATATTTTTTTTGCTCAACTTACATACCATGATGGTACGTAACCCAGAATTAAGGACACACTCTTCTATCTGATACCTCTCCAAATGTCCGAGACATAATATGTTAAACTGGACGCTTCAGAACTAATCAAAACATATCACGAAGAACTGAAAACATAATGCATAACATACACTTAATTCCAGATTTGACATGATAGTGTCTATCACGTGCATGCATCCATATTTGTACAATCTATTGGGCTGCTACCTTACAGAAATTTGTTCAGCAATTTTCATTCAGCCACAGAAATTAAATATCTCATATAAACTCTTTTTAATTTCATATTAACTACAACTGCATGTGCATGCCTGTTATTGTACAAATATATCTTCCGGCAACCATGTTAGGACTTATCATAGCTCTTGCGCTGTTAACCTGTCATTATCTTAAGAATCCACCTACTGTTGAAAGAAAATCTTCTTTCACATCATCCTAAAGTAATCGTGTTTTACTTCCCAGCTTTTCCCTTTCTTGGAAACCATCTTCTCCATCTCATTCCTAAAGATGCTTGTTCATAGGCTTCCTTCAGCACAATATAGACCATGTGCTCATCCTCGAAATGCTACAGAAACAGGCGCAGATTTTCAAAACAACCTGCCTGGGGGTTTTTAATTGCAGAAAACACATCAAATATTAGCATGAAGCGAGCAATCGACCAACATGGACATTCAGAATCACCGTTTGGCTAGATGTCTCGTATCTAAGACCCCTTTGCCTAAACATGACACATGGCGCATCTGGGTAGCTCTTCTGGATCATAGTTTTGCCGAGTGCGCAAAACGACAAAACTATGTTAAACTTGGTCATAGTAGAGCTACCCAGATGCGCCATGTCTCGTCATTCAGTCTCTATCATTTGTTTGCCGAGTTACTGTGTTCTGCACTTGGCAAAGTTTTTTGCAGCTGTCGAGTAAGTGCACGTGGAAAAGAACACAGCAAAATAAACATTGCTGGCGGGCATGCAGCATAGTCGTGTTTTCTCAGTGCTGCCGTGTTTTTTTTTGGCCTTTGCCGAGTGCATTTGGCATTCATCAAAATTGGGAATTCCAGTAGTGAGCATGTCCTGTGCCTAATATATATTGTCCATGCATAGAAATAAAAAAGAGTATGTAAATATACTTAAAATACTCTTTGCAACATATGTGAGGAAAAATGTATATATTATATCGACCGGATTTTCTTCAAGTCTCTATTGACTAATAGAATTGTGAAGATCATTAAAATTTATATCTATACATGAGTAGCAAAAAAAATCTTCACTGTGTCGAGAAAATTAGCACAAAAGTAATGGTTATCCAACATAAAGGGACAATATATATTAGAGGAGCAAAAGAGGGACAAATGGTCTTGAAAAGCCATAAGTTTCGAACCATAAGTTTCAACATACATGTACCTAATCCAACAACTCAGCAGACTTGTTTTAATCCTTTGTGAATTTATAAAGTTGGAAGAAATAAAATCCATAAGCTAAGCAATTACGCAGTTGGGTACATATTTATAGAAGTCTGAATAATATAATGTCCGGAAGTAGCAGGAGCATCAGTTCACATATCTCGGGGAAGTTATTTTAACAATCTCAAAGGACAATAGGCATAAAATAACCGTAGGTATTTAGCCTCATTGACAAATTGGTCAAGAAATTAAGAAGACAAACTGAACATACACATGTTTTAGCTAATTTTTTAAAAATAATACATTCTTTTTATTAATTTTCATAAATATTACGTGGGATAAAAAAATTTCAAAAATAATACACCATCGGCCCACTGCAGGCCAACTGGGCCTAGTCGGCCCACAGCAGGCCGATTGGATTCCAGTCGGCCTATAGCTGGCCGACTGGCCCCTGTCGGCCCACTGTGGGCTGATTGCGTCCTATTGGCCCACTGTGGGCCGACTGGAGCTAATTGGCTCGCTGTGGGCTAATTGTTTTTGCAAAAAAAGTAGGCATAAAAAATATATGTTTAAAAAATGTTAACCATGTAATTAAAAAATGTTAAACGTGTATAAAAAATGTTCCTGATGTATAAAAAATGTACAATATATATGCAAAAAAGGAATATTTATTTTTGAATAAAAAATGTTCCAGCTGTGGGCCGACTAGGCCCAGTCGGCCTGCAGCGGGCCGACGGTGTATTATTTTTGAATTTTTTTATTCAGCGTAATATTTATGAAAATTAATAAAAATAATGTATTATTTTTTAAAAAAAATAGCCATGTTTTACTTGAGCAAAATGTGAGGAACATTTGAACAAACAACAAATTTAAGTATACATGTCAAAACATCAGATCAAGTGCATAAAAGCAGGTAGTGATGAGTGCATGTTACAAAAATTAAAAGGCTACGTACGGGTACTCTTAAGAGCATCCATGTTGGATGTTCCTCCATAGGTAGATGATAGAATTATGCTCCAGTGTACCAGCATGCATGCATAGCATAAATGTAAATTTCGAAGTGCATCGTTCTAAGTCAAACTTAGAAATTAGAAGATACTATGTTGGAGCATCATATGGTTTTTATTTTGTTTTGAAATCAAGTACCACAACTTTCAGACTGCACTTCTATTTGTGATTAATGGCAGCAATTAGATGGCACTTTAGCTGAATGCACACATGTGAAAAGGGAAGACCCCATCGGACCTAAATTCTGGAAGATAGTAATGTTGGGGAACATCAGCCCTAGAAGGACTTACAATTAGTCTAATTTGAAGGAAAAACATCAAACACATGTTATCAAATTTCCAACTTATAAGATAAAACAAAACAGAGATGGTGACATTTAGAAAATTGGCAGCCATTGGCTTCAAACTGCAGCCAATGAATCTACTCCTTGGATCCATAAGCCGTCGTGGCCTAGACGCTCTTAGAAAAATTAATACTACAATTCAGGAACACTCGATCATAATGTTATATATCTAACATAACATGATTCTTTTATTCGTTTTGGACATATCATAGTGTTCATGCTTACCCTGCTATTGCGCTGAGGGGTTTACTTAGCCCATGATCAAAATCGTCCTTGTCGAAGTCATCAACCGTGGCAAGGTCTTGTCATGCTGCCAGCAAGGAACGTGGATGATCGATTTCTTGGTGAGATAATTGTTCTTCAAGATTACCTTCTCTCCATGGCACAACATGGCAAACATCCACCAACAGCAGGAGCTCCGTCCTTCTCCATACCCCCCACCCTGCCTCCCTTGGTTGAGGGATTAAGAAAACTATGATTGGGAAGCCAAATCACAGAGAGAGTCAATGACCAAGTTAGGCTTAATTAGTAGAGAAAATAGAGATCCACCCGTACAGGAAGGATTGACATTATACTTGGACGTATCTTTTTCTACATATATGGTACATGTTTCTTTTCTGTACGCCGAAGAAAGATCTATTTCTTGTTTTTGGAGGGATAGAGAAAAATGATTTAATTTTTCCATCGCTATCATGTGCTTCAAGTAGATGCACGATAAAGGAAATTGAATCCCTAGACTGCACTATTAAAGGACACGACGAAAAGAATTAGATCCAAACCGAAAAAAAGTGTTTCAAAAGAAATCAGTGTGCGGACTGAGAAGACGAACCTGATCTAGATGAGGGAAAAATTGTAATAAGCTGCATGAGCGCAGGAGATCCATGCCATAACTTGGTTGCTGTAATTTGGGACAGACATGATCTGTTTCCATGTAGACGGGAGCGTAGAAGGTCCATGCCATAAATTAGAGAAGCATGTCATAGCTTCCTTGCAGCAATTTGGGAGAGACATGATCTGTTTCCATGTGGAGAGGATCGCAGAAGATCCACGCCCTAACTGCCTTGTTGCAATTCGGAGATACAGAAGATCCATGCCCTAACTTGTTGCAATTGGGAGAGACATAGATATGTTTCCATGTGGATAGGAAGAGAGAGATGAGGGTTTGGGAGAGGGAGACGTGAGACATTGAGAGAAGGATCCATGACCAACTTTGTTGCTTCAAATTGAGAGAGACGTGGATCTCTTTCCCATGAGAATATGAACAGAGACGTGAAAGAGAGAGGGAGGTCAGAGATTGAGCGAGAGAATAGGGTTTGCTTCTAGGGTATTTTTATGGGAAAAAGGGTGGAGATTGATATTTTACGGGCATCTCTTTTAATTTTTTTTCCGCAACTTTTATGAGTTAATCTAGACCGTAATAACCTGGTCCCATTAGATGGACGGCTCCTAATTTCTAATTAATTAACGTCGGAATTAGTAGGAAGTCTGTAATTAGTATAGGTATAGATCCACGTGAATTTGCTGTAATCATCAATGAAAGACACATAATAGTTTTTTTTATTGATAGAATCACGGGCAGGCCCCCATACATCGGAGAAAATTTGCTCTAAAGGAGCTTTAGACACACTGTTTGAACTAGGATAAGGAAGTTGGTGACTTTTGCCCATTTGGCATGCATCACAAACTCCTTCTTTATTTAACTCGCTACTAGAAAAAGGAATATCATTCTGGCTAAGAACATGACGCACTATGGTGGATGACAGATGCCCTAGCCGACTGTGCCGCCTTTCAACAGGCAGTTTATTTGCACCAAACGCTTGCTTGCTTGAGCTAAAGGGAGCCGATGATACGGGGTAGAGACCTTGTCTACACCTGCCGCGAAGAAGGGTTTTCCTCATTCCCTGTTCCTTGACGAGAAAAAAAAGTTGGGTGAACTTCAAGGAAAGTATGATTATCAGTGGATAAGCGATGGGCGAAGATAAGGTTTTTTGCGGCATCGGGCACATGCAAGATGTTCTTTAGATGAAGATCACGAGTAGGGGTACGAACGGTAGTGTGACCAATATGACTAATTTCCATACCCTCTCCGTTTGCAGTGTGAACTTGATCGTTGACGTGGTACTTGTTGTGGACGGTCAACTTGTCGAGCTCGTTGGTGAGGTGATCGGTGGCGCCAGTGTCCAAATACCAGTTGGTATCTACTCCATAGGACGAGGTTGTGGCAGATCCGACGCTCTTCTCGTTCTTGGTGTAGGAGATGTCGAAGCGCCGGTAGCATTTGAGGGCGGTGTGATTCGGCCTCTTGTAGATCTGGCAAACGACCTCAGGAAGGTCATCGGCTCCTCCGTTGTCGTTGCCGTTGCCACGGCCTCCATTGCCACGACCACCGCCTCCATTGCCACGGCCTCTGTTGCCGCGGACACCTCCTCCATTGCCGTGGCCACCATTGCCACGACCACCTCCACCACGGCCAAAACCACCACGGCCACGAGAGATGGTATTTGCCGAGGACTGGGAGGAGTGGTTGCCACCTTCGAACATAGCAAGACGCTTTTCAAAATCGATCAACTAAGAGTAAAGTTCAGCTACCTTGATTGGTTCAGTCCTCGCGGCGCAGATGGACGAGACAAACGAGATGTAGTCGTACTCTAGTCCGGCGAGGATGTAGGAGACCATGTCATCATCGTCGAGCGGCTTGCCTGCTGAAGCCATCTCGTCGCCCAGCGCTTTCATGCGCCCGATGTAGTCGGCGATGGTCGCGGTGCCCTTTTTGGTGGTGGAGAGGGCGATCCGCGTGTTGACGATGTTGGCCTGCGTCTGGGAAAGGAACATCTCCCTGATGGCGGTCCATGCCGCGGCGGCCTTGGTGCAGTGGGCGACTTGGATCATCACAGGTGGCGAGATCGAGTTGAAGATGAAGCTCAGCACCTGCGAGTCTTGCGCCAGGGTGACAACATACGCCGGGTTTGGCACATCTGTCGGCTTACCGTCTTTATCGGCAAGCTTGGGCTCCGGGAACGGGTGATCAGGGTTGAGGTGATCAATCAGCTGCGCTCCGCGTGGCTAGGGCTTGCGCGCGCCAGACCAGGTAGTTGCCCCGGTGCAGCTTGTCAGCGATGGGAATGAGGGCAAAAGCGGCGGCGGCGGAGCTGGAGCTAGCCATGACTAGGTTTGGATGTTGGAGAGGAAGTTGGCTCTGAATACCATGAAAGATTGGATGAAGCGTATACTTCTGGCAGGGACGCGTTGCATGTTATATAGGCAAAGAGGTTTACAAGATTTGGTAGTTCGGTTGTGTTGGATTGATCCTCAAGAAAGATATACGAC
>NW_021171631.1:0-1464 GCF_002162155.2 Triticum dicoccoides
TGTATGAAAACAATAGACATCAAAACATATTTTGAAAAAAACATGCTAGTCATGTATTCAGAAAATATTAAAGATGTATTTAAAATGTTAAAAAGGTGTATACACAAATGTTTGGATGTATTAGAAAACGGTAAGATGTGTACGAAAAAAATAGACAAAAATATATTTAGATAAATGTAGTCATGTATGTGAAATTTTTAAAACTTTATAAAAAATGTTTCAGATGTACCAAAAATATACAGGGCGTACAGCAAACATAGATGTCAAAACATATATTACAAAAAGATGTTCATTAAGCATTTGAAGATTATTAAATATGTAGTTTTTGACATATACGAAAAACATCAATGTGCAATAAAAATTGAGACATTAAAAAAAAGAACATATAACAAGACAGAAAAACAAACAAAACCTAAATTGAAGAGAAAAATAAAAATTGCAAAAGAGAAAACTTACAAAGAAAACCGAGACATCCATCAAAGAAAAAAAACCAAAAAACAGTGAAAAAAGAAGAAAAAACTAAATCAGTGAAAACCGATGAAAAAAGAAAAGAAAACTGAAATAGAAGAAATCAAATGAAACCAGAGTAGAGCAAACTCCACGACACGAACAAGTATAGGTAATTGGCCGGAGCATATGTGCGCATGCGTTGAGGCAAGATGGATGCTATACACGCTATAAGCGTATCATTTGCGCCGCCTCGTGTTCTAGAGAGGAGAACCCTAGTTCGCGAATCCTATATCTCGCTTATAGCGTGTATATCTTCCATGCGATTGTAGCATTTTGTTCCCCGTTGTAAACTGGGCGGGACAGTTTCTTTTTTTAATCGTTGGCTCATGTTCGATCGCTCCCTCGACCGCTCTCTGTAGCTGTAGGTTCGTTCAACTTGTTTTTTCCTTACATTTTTCATTTCTTTTTGCTTTTTCTTTCTGTTTCCTTTGTTTCTTACGGGTTTCTATTCCCTTTTTCTAATCACTAGTTTTTTCTTCTGTTTTTTCCTGGTTTTCACTATTTTTCCTTTTTCTTCTTTTTTAATGATTTGTTGACTTCTTTTTTCCTTTCCTGGTTTTGTTTTGAGTTTATTTTCTGTTTTTTGTTCTCTTGTGTTTTTATTTTCAATTACTTTCTCTCATTAAGTTTTGCTTTGGCTTTCAATGATTTTGTTCATTTCTTTCATGGTTTCCGTTGGTTATATTTTCTTTATTTGTTTCATTCTTCGTTTTCATTGTTTTTTGCTTTTCTTATAACTTTCTTCTTTTCTGTTTCTTTCTTGGGTGTCATCGGTTTACTTCGTTTTTCTTTGCTTCCATCATTAGTTTCTTTGGTTTCCATCGGTTTTATTTGTTTTTGATTTTTTTCTTCAACACATGTGTCCATTTTTCATTCACATTTGTACATTTTTGTGTACATTAGGATTTTTTCTACATGTTTATCATTTTATAAATAGAAGATTAATTTTTTTTT
>NW_021171632.1:0-841 GCF_002162155.2 Triticum dicoccoides
ATATTTGAAGAGATGTGTGCTAACTATCCTTGGTTCTTATCAAGTTTTAATATTTGAAATTTTCTAATTTTAAGAGATGTGTGCTAACTATCCTTCGTTCTTATCAAGTTTGAATATTTGAAATTTTCTATATTTGAAGAGATGTGTTCTAACTATCCTTGGTTCTTATCCAGTTTTTATATTTGAAATTTGCTATATTTGAAGAGATGTGTGCTAACTATCCTTCGTTCTTATCAAGTTTTAATATTTGAAATTTTATATATTTGAAGGGATGTGTGCTAACTATCCTTGGTTCTTATCAAGTTTTAATATTTGAAATTTACAATATTTGAATATATGTGTGCTAACTATACTTGGTTCTTATCAAGTTTTAATATTTAAAATTTCCTATATTTAAAGAGATGTGTGCTAACTGACCTTGGTTCTTATCAATTTAAAATATTTGAAATTTGCTACATTTTAAGAGATGTGTGCTAACTATACTTGGTTCTTATCAAGTTCTAATATTTGAAATTTGCTATATTTGAAGAGATGTGTGCTAACTATCCTTGGTTATTATTAAGTTTTAATATTTGAAATTTGCTATATTTGAATATATGTGTGCTAACTATACTTGGTTCTTATCAAGTTTTAATATTTAAAATTTCCTATATTTAAAGAGATGTGTGCAAACTATCCTTGGTTCTTATCATGTTTTAATATTTGAAATTTGCAATATTTGAAGAGATGTGTCTATCAAGTTTTAATATTTGATATTTGCAATATTTGAAGAGATGTGTGCTAACTATCCTAGGTTCTTATCAAGTTTTAATATTTGAAATTTTCTATATTTGAAGAGATG
>NW_021171633.1:0-1613 GCF_002162155.2 Triticum dicoccoides
TAGTTATGCCCCTGGGTAAACCGACTTCTGACCACGTACCTTGCTATGTGAGCATCCAATCTAAAATACCCAAGTCCAAAATATTCCGTTTTGAGGATTATTGGACCCATCAGCCTGGGTTCTTCGACGTGGTCAGTTCATCATGGGCCAAACGCTGTCACGCCTCGAACGCAGCCACAATGCTGTGTAAAAAGCTCAAGACGTTGCGGTACGATCTCAAGCAGTGGAGCAAAAAAAGCTCTAAACTCTCGATGCTCATCGATAACTGCAACAAAACCCTACTAGAGATCGATGGCCTAGAGGAACGGAGAAGACTATCAACCCCAGAAACCAACTTCATGTTGATCCTGAAGCATCATCTTCTCCACTTGCTGGAATGCAAAAAACAGTATTGGAAAAAGCATTGTACCGTCAGATGTTTCAAATTTGGGGACGGGAATACCAAATTCTTCCACAGAGCGGCCACTGAACGATATCGTAGGAACAATATTGCCTCTCTCCGGCTGCATGACGACTCAATAATTCATGATCACGTCGGAAAGGAGGCGGTACTTTTCCAAGCCTTCAAGGACAGACTTGGCCGCTCCGACCAAACTAGCATGAAGTTTGATCTGCCTCGGATCATCAAAAAAGTTGATGGTCTTCAAGATTTGTCTGCCCCCTTCACACGCAAGGAAATTGATCAAGTGATCAAAGAAATGCTCGCGGATCGTGCCCCAGGCCCTGATGGCTTTAGTGGCAGCTTCATCAAGTCGTGTTGGCACATTATCAAAGAGGACTTTTATCGTCTCTGTTTTGACTTTCATGCAGGTACACTGGACCTTGAGAGTCTGAATACTGGGTTTATCACCCTCATCCCCAAGATCCAGTCGCCCGAAACTGTGAATGATTATCGCCCGATAACGCTGTTGAATTGCTCCCTTAAGATTCTAACAAAAATTCTAGCGGACCGTCTACAAAGAGTCGTTCTCAAGATCATCCATCGAAATCAATATGGTTTCTTGAAAGGACGGTCAATACAAGACTATGTTGCTTGGGCGTATGAATTCATTCATCAGTGTCAAGCATCGGGGCGTCAGATTGCGATTCTGAAGCTAGACTTTGCTAAAGCCTTCGACACGATCGAGCATGCCCCGATGATGGACATCATGAAATGTATGGGCTATGATGATCGAGGGCTTGGGTGGATTAAATGCTTATTTTCGACGGCTAAGTCCTCTGTTCTCCTCAATGGGACCCCGGGAAGGCAATTTTTCTGCTTACGTGGTGTGCGCCAAGGTGATCCGCTTTCTCCTCTTATTTTCGTGCTCGCGGCCGATCTGCTGCAAGCGGCCATCAATGATGCGTATAGAGCCGGTGCGATCCAGCTGCCCATTCCCGCCCGAACTGATGACTACCCCGTGATCCAGTACGCCGACGACACAATCTTGGTGCTGCCCGCCGATGAGATTCAGGCCGGTACCGTCAAACCATCCTGCAAGACTATGCGTCCTCGGTGGGCTTGCGGATCAACTTTCAGAAATCTACGCTTATCACTGTCAATACAACTGTGGACTTTACTCTGCGTTTGGCACAGGTTTTCGGCTGCTCGGTTGGCTCTATGCCTTTTACGT
>NW_021171634.1:0-1086 GCF_002162155.2 Triticum dicoccoides
CTTCCATTTGCCGAATTCGCCTACAACAACAGCTATCAATCTAGCTTGGGTAAAGCCCCTTTTGAAGTTCTCTATGGACGACGGTGTCGAACACCCCTTAACTGGTCAGAGACCGGGGAAAGACAATTCTTTGGCCCGGATATGATTCAGGAAGCAGAAGAACAAGTTCGTATCGTTCGTGAAAAGTTGAAAACAGCCCAATCTCGTCAAAAGAGTCAATATGACCGAAAACATAGGACTATGACTTTCGAGGTTGACGAGAAGGCTTATCTTCGGGTCACCCCTCTGAAGGGAACCCATCGTTTCGGTATCAAAGGCAAATTGGCTCCTCGTTACATTGGACCTTTTCGCATTCTCGCCAAACGAGGGGAAGTTGCCTACCAGTTGGAACTACCTCCGCACCTCTCCAGGGTCCACGATGTTTTCCACGTTTCTCAACTCAGGCGTTGCTTCTCGGATCCTATCCGTGAAGTGGACCACGAAACGCTTGATCTCCAAGATAATCTTACATATCGAGAGTACCCCATTCGTATCCTCGATCAGGCCGAACGTACCACCCGACGTCATAATATCAAGTTTCTCAAAGTTCAATGGTCGCACCATTCGGAGGATGAAGCAACCTGGGAAAGGGAGGATCGTCTTCGACTTGAATATCCCGCCTTCTTCCCGGAGGAACCCAAATCTCGGGACGAGATTCTTTTGAGTGGGGGTGAGTTGTCACACCCTAGCTAGTCATGCATTAGAGTGTTGCATCATGTTTACTCTTTCATCAGAAACTTGAAATGGGGATGACAGAACCCCCAGTCCCCTCTGAAACCAACTAGGGTTACTAAAATAATTTTCAATGAACCTGAAATGCCCTTCTAAAATGCCCATCATTTTTGTCTTGGTTCAGAACCTCTGCCAAAAGTGGTGCACATTTTCCTAGGCCATCCTAGGGTTTTTGAATTAAATCATAAATATTTGAATTTGGGCATTTAAAATTATATAAAATATTTAAATGCTCAAATATCTCCAAACTAAAATGTTTCATGTTGGAAATAATCCAACTATGGGCTAGGAATAGTTTGGTGATTTTTGAAGTTG
>NW_021171635.1:0-937 GCF_002162155.2 Triticum dicoccoides
GGGTCGCCTCCGCCGCCGCCCGAGTCGTCCTCCTCCTCCCGCGGTTCGCCCGCGCCCCGCAGCCTTCTCCTTGCCGCTCGCCGCCACCGCCCCGCCGGCCGGAGCAGAGCACCACCGCTGACGCCGCCTCTCTGCTGACGCCGTTCCTACGCCGCCATGCCGCGCCTCGCCGCCCATCATCTCGCCGGCCGCCGCAGGGCCTCGCCGGCGACTTCCCCGCACCAGATCCGGCGCTCCCTCCTCGACTCCGGCCACCGTGGCTCCATTTCCGGCGATCGTCGGCGTCCGCTGCTACAGTACTGCTACAGTGCCCCGGATCTAGATCTGGGACGAGGGTTGACTTCTCCCCGAAACCCTAACTTTTTAGCATTTTTCCGCATGCCATAACTCTGCATCCGTAGCTCCGATTTGTGCGTGTAGCATATCAAAATGTTCGTCTCGACGAGTACATCATTTCATCTCATTGCATCATTTTCATTTGAGCTCATCTTGATGCCCGAAATGCTGTTGGATGAGGGCTATGTGATGTTTATGTCAGATCTGTTTCAGCAAATGGCCTTTTGTCATTTTTGCCATGATTAATGTGTGCATGCTATGATCCTGAGCTCTACATGTGTTTTGATGAATGCCATGACATCTTTATAGGGGTGTATGCCATGTATTTTTGTGATCTTCATGGTGACTAGCACAAGCATGCAAAGTAGCTTACTCAATGATGCTGATTCCAGGGACTTAGAATTTCACTAAGTCCTTGTCCTGATATTGTTTTTATGCCATATGTTCATGTTGTTTCCTAGTGATCCATGCCTCCTTTGAGGATGACCAGTAAGGATGTTTTGTTAATATTGTGGTGCTCTATTCATCCATGTCTTTGTTTGCAATTATGGAGCACCCTAGGTTGAGTCAATCGAGCTCTACTTTTGGTATAAAATGTTCC
>NW_021171636.1:0-1403 GCF_002162155.2 Triticum dicoccoides
GAAGATTGGGCTGCCGGTGTACCGCGCCGGACACAGCGCATGGTGGGCGTCCTCGCTTTATCAATGCAGTGCATCCGGCGCGCAGCTGGCATTATGGCCTTTGAACGACCCAACAAACGAAGCGCACGTCGCTTCGACCGCGACCCCAGGTCAGGCGGGACTACCCGCTGAGTTTAAGCATATAAATAAGCGGAGGAGAAGAAACTTACAAGGATTCCCCTAGTAACGGCGAGCGAACCGGGAGCAGCCCAGCTTGAGAATCGGGCGGCTGTGCCGTCCGAATTGTAGTCTGGAGAGGCGTCCTCAGCGACGGACCGGGCCCAAGTCCCCTGGAAAGGGGCGCCTGGGAGGGTGAGAGCCCCGTCTGGCCCGGACCCTGTCGCCCCACGAGGCGCCGTCAACGAGTCGGGTTGTTTGGGAATGCAGCCCAAATCGGGCGGTAGACTCCGTCCAAGGCTAAATACAGGCGAGAGACCGATAGCGAACAAGTACCGCGAGGGAAAGATGAAAAGGACTTTGAAAAGAGAGTCAAAGAGTGCTTGAAATTGCCGGGAGGGAAGCGGATAGGGGCCGGCGATGCGCCCCGGCCGTATGCGGAACGGCTCTTGCTGGTCCGCCGCTCGGCTCGGGGTGTGGACTGTTGTCGGCCGCGCCGGCGGCCAAAGCCCGGGGGCCCTAGGTGCCCCCGGTGGCCGTCGTCGGCACGGCCGGTACCCGCGCGCCTAAAGGCGTGTCCCTCGGGGCACTGCGCTGCAACGGCCTGCGGGCTCCCCATCCGACCCGTCTTGAAACACGGACCAAGGAGTCTGACATGCGTGCGAGTCGACGGGTTCTGAAACCTGGGATGCACAAGGAAGCTGACGAGCGGGAGGCCCTCACGGGCCGCACCACTGGCCGACCCTGATCTTCTGTGAAGGGTTCGAGTTGGAGCACGCCTGTCGGGACCCGAAAGATGGTGAACTATGCCTGAGCGGGGCGACGCCAGAGGAAACTCTGGTGGAGGCTCGAAGCGATACTGACGTGCAAATCGTTCGTCTGACTTGGGTATAGGGGCGAAAGACTAATCGAACCATCTAGTAGCTGGTTCCCTCCGAAGTTTCCCTCAGGATAGCTGGAGCCCATTACGAGTTCTATCAGGTAAAGCCAATGATTAGAGGCATTGGGGACGCAACGTCCTCGACCTATTCTCAAACTTTAAATAGGTAGGATGGCGCGGCTGCTTCGGTGAGCCGTGCCATGGAATCGGGTGCTCCAAGTGGGCCATTTTTGGTAAGCAGAACTGGCGATGCGGGATGAACCGGAAGCCGGGTTACGGTGCCCAACTGCGCGCTAACCTAGAACCCACAAAGGGTGTTGGTCGATTAAGACAGCAGGACGGTGGTCATGGAAGTCGAAATCCGCTA
>NW_021171637.1:0-968 GCF_002162155.2 Triticum dicoccoides
TGAGTCTAGAAATTCTTTAGTTATATGTAGGGGAATTGTTTGTGGGTTGGAACGTAAGGCTCTTTTTACTCCTTTATCTTATGACATTCTGATCTGAGTCAGTCTATTCTTCCACCGGGGGTTAAGGAATTAGGATCTATTCTCTCTATCAGGATCACGCGTTACTAATCAGTAGTACCTTATAGGGTTGATGGATACAAGCCTAGTTCAGTTCTTCTACCACGTTATGTTGTTAGGATGGTTTCAGAACTTTGATATGATGATGTTGAGTGTGTATGAAATCCTTTGTCAAATGTCTCAAAATCCTTCTTGAGCATTTACAGCTGTTATGCTGCCGAAATTTTGCTAGAAATTCTAATGCCTTTGCATTATGATTGTGCTTTCAGATGGCCACTCGCGACCTCAATCAAGTGGTTCGCCTGACTCGATGCCTAGATGTACCCGGCCATACTGCCATGTTGGTCAGGGTAATGACTGAGGCTGGATACCGTTGGTATCCTGAGTACACGGACGAAGAGCAATTTCGAGACTTTAATCAAAGCCAGTATCTCTGCACTGTCAGGATATTTCCATCTTATCCTGGGTCCACCGAGCCCCTTCACTGCTCCTATGGACTCGGGGTTACTATTGAGATGGCTGTGCAGGACGCCGCCTACTCTATGATGACCATCATGCGAGTCAGATCTGGACTATTTCGGGACTCTGATTTCCGGTATATGCCAGGATCACTTCCGGGAGCACAAGGGTATCTTCAGGCTATCTATGCTGACCCCACTCAGGAGGATTCACGGACTCGCACCACTGCTGAGATGCTCGAGGATAAGGACCGTGAAAATCGGGCCTTGAGGTTAGAGCTCTTCAATACCCGTGCTGACCACTGGGCCACATTGACTCGGTTCGCACCGGCGGTGCAAGCTGGTTATTCGGATATGCGCGATCTCTATCCTGTGAGATCTGCTCTGCCAGAC
>NW_021171638.1:0-985 GCF_002162155.2 Triticum dicoccoides
CTCTGCCAGTTCTACCTTTCTGCATGGGTTATCCGGAAGAAATATGTTGAACTTGGTTCGACATACTAATCTATGCATCCACAACTCAGAAAGTTATATGTTCCTTTGAGTTGTTCTCTTTAGTTGCATTCTGACCCTCGTCTATCAATTGATAGTCAAGAGTATGCGTGCGTTCGTTCATCGATGCCTATGACTCTTGTGGTCTGTCAAGCCATTCTATTCCGGAATGACTAGGAGAAACAAACTCCAGTACCTCTTCCATATCTAGGATTGGGTCAAAGTAGTTGTATTCCGTAGATCAAATGCCAATCCAGCTTTTGGTTCTGCTCTACCTTGGAGTATTACATATTTTATATCGAGATTGTTATAGGAATTGCACACCATCCCATGAACTCTTGGTACAGTGACACTTCTTGCCATCACTGTTCATTCCTCGGCCCTCGTGTTGATGCAACCGGAATACCGACAAATGAATTGTGATGTGTGAAATCAATACTGCTAGCAACTTTGTTGCTTGGTAGTTAAAGGATAATAATTTCATTCTTAGTATGCTGGTTTTCGAATCATCCTTCTAAGACTGATCGTGCTACCTAGTCCTTATTTCGGTGCACCCTTCGATTGATGAGTTAGGATCTTGTCAAGTCCTCACTCATTTGATCATATCGTCTTGCCCTCAAAAGCAAGATTGTTCTCGAGCTTAGTAACATACCGGTGGTTCGTGACTTTCCAAATATCTTCTTGGAGGTGTTACCGGGTTGTCACCTGACCGCTATGTTGAGTTCGTGATCAAGTTGGTTTCTTGTGAACCACCTTCTCTCCAAGAATCGGTGTTAGATATCCCTGAGCTAGTTGGTTAAGCTAGACAACAACTTGGAGAGTTGGAAGATAAAAGCTTGTCTGACTTAGTTCGTTCCAAAGGGATATTCTTGTGTAGTGTGTGTTGAAGAAAGATGATATCTTCATCGATTGGTCCTTGTGATCAGTT
>NW_021171639.1:0-1368 GCF_002162155.2 Triticum dicoccoides
GCCCGATGCATTACAATAACTTTCCATCAATGAAGACAACTCATTTGCTCTAGTAGCACTAGCTTTTATGAACCCTCAGCCAACTGAAATGCGGGGATATGTTGACACTGGAGTGAAGCAGCCTAGTGTGTGGTGGCAGCCATCAAGTGCGATGCAAGCGATGAAGCCCAACATGTTTTTCTCTGAACAAAAGGCCGAGATAATTCAATTCGGAGCCCGGCTCATCTACAGCCAATGGGATCCCTAAAAAAAATCTACAACCAATGGACAATAAAATACTCCCTCCGTCCCATAATGTCGAAAAACGTCTTACACTATGGGACGGAGGGAGTAGCAGATTTTTTTAATAGAAGATCTGATTTTTTTTTTGTCATCCAAGATGCTCAAAGGCATGATACTCATGCAGAATTTCAAGGTGTTTGAACATTTGAGGAGCTCATGAGAAAAAAAGACAAAATCAGTTGCAAATAGTGTTGTTTTCAAAAGTTTCTTACACACCCAAAATTTGTCTTTTTTTGCCACGAGGTCTTCGTATGTCTAAACTCCCCCAAATTTTGCACAGGCACCACGCACTTGAGCATCTGACACCCCAAAAAATTATCAGATGATTTTTAAATTATTTTGCGATTTAAAACGATTTTACCGTTCACACCCGGACTCATCTGAGCCCGGGTGCACGAGATAACTTGGAATCCCTATGTATCCCAAAAATTCCTCAGGGTTGTATATGTTAAATAAAATCATGTAGCAGGATAATGGGAGTAACGACATAGGAGACTAGTGTGGACCTTACCACGACTGTTTGTGGTTTCCGTTCGTTGACAACCTCAACACAGTTGCCATCCTCGGCTCCAGTTGTCCCTCGACGTGGATCAAATCAGACGTGAGATGTTATCACCGGAATTAATTTTGCTCGCGGTGGTTTGTAGATGGTGAAATGTTATCGGTAATGGACCGTGGAGGACTTGTATCGGCAATTTTCTTAAAAACCACGAGTGGCGGGATTAGGGGGTCAGTGAGGGCCTAATCTATGGGAGTGTATATTTTGATCCGTGAATGAAACAATTCCTAAGATTTTTTTTCCTGCGGGGAACGAAGCAATTATGGGTTTCAGGTGACATTACTACTAACACTGAAAAGACTGAGAATCAGATATTAAACTGAATCAGAGGAAAATGGACACATGTAAGTGCCACATTGGAAGGTACGCCGTTGTAATTTGTTTTTACTTTTTGGCAAGCTGGTTGTGCTACAATTGGAGTACTTTGTAAAGCGCACAAGGCACAAAACAAGTCCGAAACCAAATTTAGCATATTAGGGCATGTCCAATGCTGGACGCTTATACAGGCGCCAGGATCATTATCCCAT
>NW_021171640.1:0-1628 GCF_002162155.2 Triticum dicoccoides
GTAATAGATCAGCGTATTTGAATTAAAAAATTCCTTTCCTCCTCCTCAAAAGTGGATGCAATGGAAATTAGGCTGCGTGTGGGGGCAAATTTAGCCAAGCCTGTTCAACAAATTGAACTTCTTTTGCAAAGAAAATTCTTTCATTCACATTTTGTTGAACAACGAGATCAAGCACCTGATTGGTTGTAGCCAGATTGCTGTAGGATGCTTAGAGTTACGGCCTACCAAGCTGAACTTCATGGAACTCTAGAGCCAGGTCCTGGCATGGGGCCCGCATGCGTCGACTTCCGTGGCAGCAGTGGCTAAGAGAATGTGGTTCGCGCGTAGAACAACGGGGCTTCTGCTACTCAAATTTCCAATGCCTCCTAGTCCCATGAGATGTCGTGGAACTGAATCGTGACACACCTAGCAAAAAAAAAAAGGAACTGAATCGTGACACTCTGCACGCTCGTTTGTTCCTTTCCTCTCCAGTATTATTTTCCTAGCAACTAGCAGTACATTTCAAGTGTTGGTTATCCTACGCACGCAGAAGTCGACGTGGTTTTAATAGGCATGTGCCCGTGAGTGAATAAGTGGCTACCGAACACCTATTTAGTGATCTTGGAGCACCTTCAATAGATGGTTCAAATTTTGGCGGTTCAAACAGGTGATGGTCCAAATTTGGAGCAGCAAAAAGTGCGTTTTACCTCTTTGAAAATGGCTCAACTCCAACAAATGGTCCAAAACGGAGATTAGAAAAAAGAGCAACTCCAACAGATGCTCCGAAACAAAGATGCAAAACCGGCCGGCGGCCACGCGGCTGCTGTTCAGCTACTGTATAGCTGCGGTTTTGCGTTCTAATATCACTTCAAATTTGAAATAAAGTGCATCATCCATCATAGTTCAAACCATAACAAAAGTGCATCATCATCATCATAGTCTGAAATCCGTCAAAAGTGCAACGTCCCAATCAAAGTTTTTTTTGCCTACAAATTAATAATACACATGAATATCATTCATGCGGATCATCAACACCACCGGCATTATGAACCGTGGTACAATCATGATCATCACCGACTTCTTTGTCCACGTTGTGAAACGGTGAAGTATCATCGCCGAGTGCACGACCGAAAGCACCTTCATTGCCTCCCATGTCGCTCATGTTGCCAAAGCCACCTCCCATGCCAGTCATGTTGCCTCCGCCCATTGTGTTGCCCCCAAAGGCACCTCCAATGCCAGTCATGTTGCCTCCGAAGCCGGCTCCCACGCCATCAAAGCCACGTTCCATGTTGCCACCAAAGCCACCTCCAATCATGTTCATGTAACTACCCATGGCACCTCCCATGCCTCCTCCCATGGCATCTCCCATGGCACCTCCCATGCCTCCTCCCATGCCTCCTCCCATGGCACCTCCCATGCCTCCTCCCATGCCTCCTCCCATGGCACCTCCCAAGCCTCCTCCCATGCCTCCTCCCATCATCATTTGCCTCATGAGCATTTCATCGCGACAAAGTTCAACATAGGCCTTTGCCTTGGGATCAAAACTAGATATGTCCATGAACATAAACTTGAGTGCCTTCTCCTCGTCCATCTTCATCTCCTCGGCTGCGGCCTTTTTCTCCTCTACTTCCACCTTCCTCTCCTCGGCC
>NW_021171641.1:0-1611 GCF_002162155.2 Triticum dicoccoides
GACATAGTCCCATTCCACAGTGGCTATCACGCCCTGCTCGGACAAACCGCATTCGCAAAATTCAATGCGGTGCCGCACTACGCATATCTCAAGATCAAGATGCCAGGTCCTCGTGGAGTCATTACGGTAAATGGAAACACCGAACGCTCTCTCCGAATGGAGGCGCACACAGCGGCCCTGGCGGTGGAAGTACAGAGCAGCCTCTCAAGGCAACTCTCCAATCCGGGTGTTAAACGTCCGGACAACGTCAAGCACGCCCGAAGTAACCTACAGCAAAGCCGGCTGGCACGTTCCGAGCAAGCATAGCAGTGCGGCCCCAACCCCAGCCCTCGCGAGATGGTGATATCGATACCACGCGTACATAATTACGCTTTGGAAATACCATGGGAGGGGCACAACTATGGCACGCCCAGAATGCGGCTCAACCGCACTAAGGGGCTCCTTATTCCGCCGTTTCTTTTTTTATATACTTTCAGGACCCAACTATTCGGAAGGCCTGTCCGGCAATACACTTGCCGAACACATGATGCAACAGCCAGGGAGAGAACAAGCCACATCAAATGTCTAGGTGGTCTCTATAACGAGCTAAATACCTGTTTTACTTAAAGTCCCACAGCTTGCCCCTGGAGGGGGGACATGTCAAATAATCCCATCTCTTGCTTACCGCACTATTTGTATCGTTCTGCTTTCATAGCAGCCCTTTTTTAAGAAACAATACATAGCTCTTATCTATTATTGTATTCATCTATTTTTATACAAATATGTTCAGTCATGACATTATGCAACCGTACACTTTGGTACGACCAATACACTAGGGGCTTAAGCACCCCATAACAAGGTGTGAGAAGACCGAACACTCTCATGAGTGCGGCACCTCGAACTTATAGAACTATATGCATCGGCTCCGAATCATGTCTTGGGTCAATAGTTGGGTTTGTCCGGCTCCCATGTTTTGGTACCTTACGTTCCACAATGTTGGCTAAGGTAGCGCTGGGAGAACTACTGCGATTGTGCCCCAGTTGAGCTGGGTTAACACCTCAGTAGAGAAAGCTAAAACTGACCGTCATGATAGTGCGAGAGACCGGTCGCTATTCGCGAGGTTTTTCGAGTCCTTAAAGACTTATGCCGCTTAGAGCGAGGAGCCGGATTTATCCAGCCTAGGCGTGGATAGCACCCCGAACTCGGTCTTCCGAATACTAGGGGCTTCGCCGAAATTTAAAATTATAGAATTCTATGGCTAAGTGAGAGTGATAAAGCATTATAAGTCCGATGGCCTTGTTCGTTGTGCTGAGCGCCTCCCTAGATGGACCCAAGAATGGGAACAAGAGCGCTCAGGTTTATCCCGAACACCCCAACACTCGTGGCATGGGGGTAGAAGCCGATGACTTGCATCTCTCAAATTTGATAAACGGCCGCACAGAAGGTAATATTTTAAATTAACAAGCGTTGCTTAACGCACATGAACAAAGTTTTCAGCGTACATGATAACAGATGCGAGTCTACTAAAAAAATTACATCTTTGGAGCATTCACCCGCTATAAGGCAGGCACCCTTCAGGACGCCCTTATAATACATCTCGGGCATGCGATACTCCTTGCCCGGTGGTGGCGC
>NW_021171642.1:0-1611 GCF_002162155.2 Triticum dicoccoides
GACATAGTCCCATTCCACAGTGGCTATCACGCCCTGCTCGGACAAACCGCATTCGCAAAATTCAATGCGGTGCCGCACTACGCATATCTCAAGATCAAGATGCCAGGTCCTCGTGGAGTCATTACGGTAAATGGAAACACCGAACGCTCTCTCCGAATGGAGGCGCACACAGCGGCCCTGGCGGTGGAAGTACAGAGCAGCCTCTCAAGGCAACTCTCCAATCCGGGTGTTAAACGTCCGGACAACGTCAAGCACGCCCGAAGTAACCTACAGCAAAGCCGGCTGGCACGTTCCGAGCAAGCATAGCAGTGCGGCCCCAACCCCAGCCCTCGCGAGATGGTGATATCGATACCACGCGTACATAATTACGCTTTGGAAATACCATGGGAGGGGCACAACTATGGCACGCCCAGAATGCGGCTCAACCGCACTAAGGGGCTCCTTATTCCGCCGTTTCTTTTTTTATATACTTTCAGGACCCAACTATTCGGAAGGCCTGTCCGGCAATACACTTGCCGAACACATGATGCAATAGCCAGGGAGAGAACAAGCCACATCAAATGTCCAGGTGGTCTCTATAACGAGCTAAATACCTGTTTTACTTAAAGTCCCACAGCTTGCCCCTGGAGGGGGGACATGTCAAATAATCCCATCTCTTGCTTACCGCACTATTTGTATCGTTCTGCTTTCATAGCAGCCCTTTTTTAAGAAACAATACATAGCTCTTATCTATTATTGTATTCATCTATTTTTATACAAATATGTTCAGTCATGACATTATGCAACCGTACACTTTGGTACGACCAATACACTAGGGGCTTAAGCACCCCATAACAAGGTGTGAGAAGACCGAACACTCTCATGAGTGCGGCACCTCGAACTTATAGAACTATATGCATCGGCTCCGAATCATGTCTTGGGTCAATAGTTGGGTTTGTCCGGCTCCCATGTTTTGGTACCTTACGTTCCACAATGTTGGCTAAGGTAGCGCTGGGAGAACTACTGCGATTGTGCCCCAGTTGAGCTGGGTTAACACCTCAGTAGAGAAAGCTAAAACTGACCGTCATGATAGTGCGAGAGACCGGTCGCTATTCGCGAGGTTTTTCGAGTCCTTAAAGACTTATGCCGCTTAGAGCGAGGAGCCGGATTTATCCAGCCTAGGCGTGGATAGCACCCCGAACTCGGTCTTCCGAATACTAGGGGCTTCGCCGAAATTTAAAATTATAGAATTCTATGGCTAAGTGAGAGTGATAAAGCATTATAAGTCCGATGGCCTTGTTCGTTGTGCTGAGCGCCTCCCTAGATGGACCCAAGAATGGGAACAAGAGCGCTCAGGTTTATCCCGAACACCCCAACACTCGTGGCATGGGGGTAGAAGCCGATGACTTGCATCTCTCAAATTTGATAAACGGCCGCACAGAAGGTAATATTTTAAATTAACAAGCGTTGCTTAACGCACATGAACAAAGTTTTCAGCGTACATGATAACAGATGCGAGTCTACTAAAAAAATTACATCTTTGGAGCATTCACCCGCTATAAGGCAGGCACCCTTCAGGACGCCCTTATAATACATCTCGGGCATGCGATACTCCTTGCCCGGTGGTGGCGC
>NW_021171643.1:0-1125 GCF_002162155.2 Triticum dicoccoides
AGGCACATCAAGCGTCGTTTCAACTCCATCCGTGAAAATGTTCAAGATGGAGACATAGAGATTTGCAAAGTGCACACGGATCTGAATGTCCCAGATCCGCTGACTAAACCTCTCTCGCGTGCAAAACATGATCAACACCAGAACTCTATGGGTGTTCGATTCATCACAATGTAACTAGATTGGTGACTCTAGTGCAAGTGGGAGACTGTTGGAAATATGCCCTAGAGGCAATAATAAAAGTATTATTATATTTCATTGTTCATGATAATTGTCTTTTATTCATGCTATAACTGTATTATCCGGAAATCGTAATACACGTGTGAATACTTAGACCACAATATGTCCCTGGTAAGCCTCTAGTTGACCAGCTCGTTGTGATCAACAGATAGTCATGGTTTCCTGACTATGGACATTGGATGTCGTTGATAACGGGATCACATCATTAGGAGAATGATGTGATGGACAAGACCCAATCCTAAGCATAGCATAAAAGATCGTGTAGTTCGTTTTGCTAGAGCTTTGCCAATGTCGAATATATCTTCCTTAGACCATGAGATCGTGTAACTCCCGGATACCGTAGGAGTGCCTTGGGTGTATCAAACGTCACAACGTAACTGGGTGACTATAAAGGTGCATTACAGGTATCTCCGAAAGTAGCTGTTGGGTTGACACGGATCGAGACTGGGATTTGTCACTCCGTATGACGGAGAGGTATCTCTGGGCCCACTCGGTAATGCATCATCGTATTGAGCTCAATGTGACCAAGGTGTTGGACACGGGATCATGCATTACGGTATGAGTAAAGTGACTTGCCAGTAACGAGACTGAACAAGGTATTGGGATACCGACGATCGAGTCTCGGGCAAGTAACGTACCGATTGACAAAGGGAATTGCATACAGGGTTTGATCGAATCCTCGACATCGTGGTTCATCCGATGACAACATCGAGGAGCATGTGGGAGCCATCATGGGTATCCAGATCCCGCTGATGGTTATTGACTGAGAGTGTCTCGGTCATGTCTGCATGTCTCCCGAACCCGTAGGGTCTACACACTTAAGGTTCGGTGACGCTAGGGTTATGAAGATATGTATATGCAGAAACCCGAATGTTGTTCGGAGTCCCG
>NW_021171644.1:0-1038 GCF_002162155.2 Triticum dicoccoides
CAAGAAACGGGCCAGAATCGGCCCAAACTGTGATTGTTGATGACCTACACTTAAGCGCACCTTGGGGTTCAACAACCATGGAAATCGCTTTGGGGCCCCAAAACGGTGAGTAACAGTCCACGAAACGGGTCAGAATTGACAAAAACCGCGAGTGTTGATAACCAACCCGTAAGCGCACCCAAGGGTTCCTTAATCATGGAAATCACTTCGGGGCCCCAAAAAAGTGAGCAATAGTCCACGAAACGGGCCAGAATCGGCCAAAACTGTGAGTGTTGATGACCGACACGTAAACGCACGCCGGGGTTCGTTAATCGTGGAAATCACTCCGGGACCCCAAAACAGTGAGTAATAGTATACAAAAAAGGCAAGAATCGGACGAAAGTGTAAGTGTTGATGACCGAAACGTAAACGCACCCCGCGGTTCGTGAATCGTTGAAATCACTTCGATACCCCAAAACAGTGCGTAATACTCCAGGAAACGGGCCAGAATCGGCCAAAACTGCGAGTGTTGATGAGCGACACATAAATGCACCCCGGTGTTCGTCAATCATGGAAATCACGTCGAGACCCAAAATCAGAGTAATAGTCCAAGAAACGGGCCAGAATCGGCCAAAACTGTGAGTGCGGATGACCGACACGTAAATGCACCCCGTGGTTCGTTAATCGTGGAAATCACTCCGGGGGCCCAAAAAAGAGAGTAATAGTCCATGATACGGGCCAGAATCAGCCAAAACTATGAGCATTGATGACCGACACGTAAGCGCGCCTTGGGGTTCAACAACTATGGAAATCACTTCGGGACCTGAAAACAGTGAGTAATAGTCCACAAAACACGTTAGAATTCGCCAAAATTGTGAGTGTTGCTGACCGACACGTAAACACAACCCGGGGTCATTTCGGGACCCCCATAACTAAGTAATAGTCCAAGAAACGGGCCAGAATCGGCCCAAACTGTGATTGTTGATGACCTACACTTAAGCGCACCTTGGGGTTCAACAACCATGGAAATCGCTTTGGGGCCCCAAAACGGTGAGTAAC
>NW_021171645.1:0-933 GCF_002162155.2 Triticum dicoccoides
TGCTATGCCTGCTATGCTTAGAGTCGTGTCAGGTCTGGTTCATCTGGGTGATGGGCTAGAGTGAAATGATTATGTCGGTAATGAGAGTGGTGTGGTGAACACGATTTGGTAAAGGTATCGATGAGAGGCCATGTAGGAGTACATGGTGGGTTGTTTCATTGAAGCCGACCTTAAGCACTGAGATCTGTATGTGTGATTTAAGAATCAGCTACTACCATGCATTGGGCCCGAAACCAATGGACCCTCTCGGCTTCTTATTCACCCTAGTTCTTCGTCCAGGAGTTGCAAGTAGTTTCTGGTGTTTGTAGCCTACTGGAGGCCGTGGACAGCGCTGACCATAGGGGTGGGCTGTGATGCGGTAGGTACGTGGCCGGGTGTACCGAATACCCGTTAGGTATCTCGGGAACCCTGTTCACATCGTTCGGGGCCGTATGGGAAACCTCGGCCGGACTCCCTGCGGATGGAACCTGAATAGGCGATAAACCTGGACTGGAGGCTTAGGTGATTAGGTAGGTCGTGGCCGACACCCACGTTGGGCTTCTGCTTGAAGGTTGCCGAGTACATGTCGTGTAAACGACGGTAAGTGGTGAGAGCGTGTATGAAGGAGTACACCCCTGCAGGGTTAACATGATCTATTCGAATAGCCGCGTCCGCGGTAAAGGACTACTTGGTTGCCTATACAGTTCATAGACAAGTAAATGGAAACTACTAAAAGCCTCAAGATAAGTGTGAGTGCCGAGGATGGCTCTTCCGTAGGAAGACGGAGGTGGATCCTCGGTAGTGTATTGAAGTGGTGAGTAGTGGACTCGTGTGCGCAAAACCATTTCAAGTTGGAGTATCGTAGGATAGTTTAGCCAAGAGTCAAAGCTGGCTTGCTGCAATAACTCCACCAACCCTTCTTGATAATGTGCATGTATGTAGGATCTGCTGTAA
>NW_021171646.1:0-1536 GCF_002162155.2 Triticum dicoccoides
AATTGCAACGATGACCAAAACTATGTTTGTCAACTCTCAACAACTTTTATTCATCATACTCTTTATATATGAAGTCATCACCCTCCATAAGATCATTATGATCTTTTTATTCCGTTTTTGCTTTTTCTATTAAGTTTATTCCCTCAAGATCATAGCAAATAAGCAAAGCCCTAAACTCAAAACTACGCTTTATTATATATAACTCATGAACTCGATTACATAGAGGGAACATAAAGCAGAACTCAATTCTAGATCATACTAAAACTTTATTCTACTAGATCAAGATATAACCAAAAGGATCAAACTAGGAAAAAGGGTAAAGATAGAAGTGTGATGGTGATACGATACCGGGGCACTTCCCCAAAGCTTGGCGGTTGCCAAGGGGAGTGCCCATACCCATGTATTTATGTATCTTTCTTCGGAGGTGGTGATGTGATATTCTTGGCGATGATGCCCTTCAAGATATGATTCTCGTCCTCGAGCTTATTACTTGCTGCTTAAGATCCATTATCTACTTACGGAGTTTGCCCGTGATGATTAAAGCTCCATTCACCCATGGATGTTTGATAGTTGTGGGAGAAAAAGCAACACTCTTTTTCATATTTTCATAAGAAAGAAATCTAGCATTCGGAGGGATGACCGAATTTGGAATTACTGAGCTCTGAAGTTCCTCCATCATCTTGATCCTCCTCCATGGCATCCACCCTTTTCACGTTGGCCTCCATCTCTTCCTCCGTTGGTGGCCCAAAGTGGTCAGCATAGCTGTTTGCTCTTGGCCCCGGTGTCGGATGAGATACCCGACTCTCCCCGACTGACTCTTGAGAAGACATCCTGCTCTAAATCTGCTGCAGAAACAACTCAAAAACAAAAACAGAGGATTTCATCGTGGTATGATGGTCAAAACCTTCGGGAGATTAGATAATGAACATTTACCGACCATAAGAAGTATCGTGCAAGAAAACGGAGTCTAAAGGGCACACGAGGTGTCCACGAGGCAGGGGGCGCACCCAGGGGTAGGGTGCACCCACCACCCACGTCGATGCCTCGTTTCTCTTTCGGACTATTTTTATTTTTCCTAATTTTTTAAATATTCCAAAACGGAGAAAAATTGCTATTTGAACAGTTTTGGAGTCGGTTTACTTACCGTACCACATACCTATTGTTTTTCGGAGTCTGAAACGTTCTAGAAAGTGTCCCTTATGTACACCTCCAGGGTTACGGTGTCAATGACATTGGTTTCAACGTTTATGGGATTACCTGAGATATAATGTTTGATTCTTTGGCCGTTTACCACCTTCGGATTTGTGCCTTCGGCGTTTTTGATTTTTATTGCACCGGAACGATAGACCTCCTCGATAATGTAAGAACCTTCCCATTTAGAGAGAAGTTTTCCTACAAAAAATCTTAAATGAGAGTTTTATAGCAAAACATAATCACCTACATTAAAATCACGCTTTTGTATCCCTTTGTCATGCCATCTTTTAACCTTTTCTTTAAACAACTTGGCATTCTCATAGGCTTGGGTTATCCATTCAT
>NW_021171647.1:0-1437 GCF_002162155.2 Triticum dicoccoides
GGGGGGGGGCACACCCCGGAGATGCGTGCTGGGCGTTTGCAACCGCCTCAACACTTCCAGATTTGTGAGAGGCCGCCTACGCAAGATTTGACGGTATGCTAGCCCCCGGAGGCCGCCGGCCACAGTCGTAGACGTGCGAAGAGCAATCCGCGTAGAGGGAAGTGTTTAGATACTTCTCCATCACAAAAAATTATGAAAAATTACCATCAGTCCTATAGCACATGTGCCCACGTTGTGTAAAAAACTCATGATTTTATCGCGCTCCAAGTATTTAATAATATTCACGCTGCATCGTTACCGCAGAACGTCTACTACCGTTTCATTGCCGTCCGTGAGGGGGGCCACAACCCGGAGACGCGTGCCGCCTCTTCGGACATGCCACAACACCACCCCGCATGTATGAGGGCCTGGTACGACGCTCCGGTGGCATTGCTACCCCCCAGGGCCCCCGTCCCGGCTAATCCTGTAGCGTTTGACCACGGGATCTAGCCCTTTGACTTTGCACGGACGGGCTTTGACCAGTGGACCTCTCCACCCGGTTGTGTTAGGTCGGCCCAGAGGAACACTTTGGAGCAACATCCGGGCCAAACCCACAGCTACATCCACTCCGTGTAGACCCGACGCGTCCGTTTCCCCCCTCCAGGTGCCGGCGGCGGCGGCGGCGTCCGTGAGGGGGGGGGGGGCACAACCCGGAGACGCGTGCTGGGAGTTTGCCACCGCCTCAACACTTCTAGATTTGTGAGAGGCCGCCTACGCAAGATTTGACGGTATGCTAGCCCCCGGAGGCCGCCGGCCACAGTCGTAGACGTGCGAAGAGCAATCCGCGTAGAGGGAAGTGTTCAGATACTTCTCCATCACAAAAAATTATGAAAAATTACCATCAGTCCTATAGCACATGTGCCCACGTTGTGTAAAAAACTCATGATTTTATCACGCTCCAAGTATTTAATAATATTCACGCTGCATCGTTACCGCAGAACGTCTACTACCGTTTCATTGCCGTCCGTGAGGGGGGGCCACAACCCGGAGACGCGTGCCGCCTCTTCGGACATGCCACAACACCACCCCGCATGTATGAGGGCCCGGTACGACGCTCCGGTGGCATTGCTACCCCCCAGGGCCCCCGTCCCGGCTAACCCTGTAGCATTTGACCACGGGATCTAGCCCTTTGACTTTGCACGGACGGGCTTTGACCAGTGGACCTCTCCACCCGGTTGTGTTAGGTCGGCCCAGAGGAACACTTTGGAGCAACATCCGGTCCAAACCCACAGCTACATCCACTCCGTGTAGACCCGACGCGTCCGTTTCCCCCCTCCAGGTGCCGGCGGCGGCGGCGTCCGTGAGGGGGGGGGGCACACCCCGGAGACGCGTGCTGGGCGTTTGCAACCGCCTCAACACTTCCAGATTTGTGAGAGGCCGCCTACGCAAGATTTGACG
>NW_021171648.1:0-821 GCF_002162155.2 Triticum dicoccoides
GCCGGGCGGCGGAGGCGCGACGGGGAGACGGGCAGTGACGGGGAGGGAGACGGGCGGCGGAGGCACGACGGGGAGGGAGCCGGGCGGCGGAGGCGCGATGGGGGAGGGAGCCAGGCGACGGCGGCGCGCTGGGAGCAGGGAATCGGGGTCTGGATGGAGACGGGGCAGTGGGGTGGGGGCTTGGGGCTTTTTTTCTTTTTGCTTTGGGCCGAGAAGGACGGGGTTTGCTTTTTCATAGTTTTGCAGATCGGGTCCGATCGCTCCTATATAGGGCCAGGTGTAACAGAATATTATTCCGTTACGGGTAACAGAATAGCCCTGTCCTATATATATATATATATATATCTTTCCCTACTAATAAAGCACGGAGTGCTTCTGCACGTACGTCGTCGGCGTTTTTGCGAAAAAGCCCCTCTGTTTCTTTGAAATTAACCCGCAGTCCAAAAATAAATGAGAAAAAACGATTCGATGTCGCTCACTTGTCTTCTGGTCGCCCCGGTGGGCAATCACCGATTGTAAATGAGAAGAGCCGATCTGAAGATACATACAAAATCGGCCGTGTGATCCGATCTGAAGAAGAAAGCTGCTATCTACAAAGATGGAACAAAAAAAATGGCCATCATTCCAATCTGAGGAAGGAGAGACCCGATCTGACAGAAAAATTACACCACCAACACGGCTAGGCCGACGAAGCAGGCCGACGCTGCCAGACGCGCTGCCTCTGGCCCGCTACAGCCGCTCGGCCCCGATGGCTCGGGACGAGGCACGGTGGGAACCACGGCGGCCGGGGTCCAGTGGGGTCCGGCAAGCGAGCGACTGGG
>NW_021171649.1:0-1165 GCF_002162155.2 Triticum dicoccoides
GCTCCTGGGTATTTGATACCGGTGCAGTTGCTCACATTTGTAACTCAAAGCAGGGGCTGCGGAATAAGCGGAAACTGGCAAAGGACGAGGTGACGATGCGCATCGGGAATGGTTCCAAGGTCAATGTGATCGCCGTCGGCACGCTACCTCTGCATCTCCCTTCGGGATTAGTTTTAAACCTTAATAATTGTTATTTAGTGCCAGCTTTGAGCATGAACATTGTATCGGGATCTCGTTTAATTCGAGATGGCTACTCTTTTAAATCTGAGAATAATGGTTGTTCCATTTTTATGAGAGATATGTTTTATGATCATGCTCCTATGGTGAATGGTTTATTCTTTATGAATCTCGAACGTGATGCTACACATGTTCATAATGTGAGTACCAAAAGAAGTAAGGTTGATAATGATAGTCCCACATACTTGTGGCACTGCCGCCTTGGTCACATAGGTGTCAAACGCATGAAGAAGCTCCATGCTGATGGACTTTTAGAGTCTCTTGATTATGAATCATTTGACACGTGCGAACCATGCCTTATGGGTAAAATGACCAAGACTCCGTTCTCAGGAACAATGGAGCGAGCAACCGACTTATTGGAAATCATACATACTGATGTGTGCGGTCCGATGAGTGTTGAGGCTCGCGGTGGCTATCATTATGTTCTCACTCTCACTGATGATTTAAGTAGGTATGGGTATATCTACTTAATGAAACACAAGTTTGAAACCTTTGAAAAGTTCAAGGAATTTCAGAGTGAGGTTGAAAATCAACGTGACAGGAAAATCAAGTTTCTACGATCAGATCGTGGAGGAGAATACTTGAGTCACGAGTTTGGGACACACTTAAGAAAATGTGGAATAGTTTCACAACTCACGCCGCCTGGAACACCTCAGCGTAATGGTGTGTCCGAACGTCGTAATCGCACTCTGTTAGATATGGTGCGATCTATGATGTCTCTTACCGATTTACCGCTTTCTTTTTGGGGCTATGCTTTAGAGACTGCCGCATTCACTTTAAATAGGGCTCCGTCGAAATCCGTTGAGACGACACCGTATGAATTATGGTTTGGGAAGAAACCTAAGTTGTCGTTTCTAAAAGTTTGGGGATGCGATGCTTATGTCAAGAAACTTCAACCTGAAAAGCTCGAACCCAAGTCGGAAAAATG
>NW_021171650.1:0-773 GCF_002162155.2 Triticum dicoccoides
ACCGTGAAATTGAAAATCACTACAAAATGAATTCTGAAAATGTTGAAACTTGGCATGGTATAATCATTTCACCCGCATAGCATGTGCGAAAGAGTAGAGAGGGTCACGGCAAAAACTGGACGCACTTCGTGTACAAACTGGAGAAACTCTTTCGGAGTATCAGGGTTTCTGACGAGAACTCATCTGTTACATGAGCACTTCAATGTTTTTTAAACTTATTTGAACTCTGGACTTCTTTTGTGTTCAGTATGCAGCATTCAAAGTGACGTCTTCAATTTCCAACATGTTCTGACATCATTTGATGTTTTTCGGTCATTTACCTAATTGTTTAGATAGCTAAATGACCGTGAAATTGAAAATCACTACAAAATGAATTATGGAAATGTTGAAACTTGGCATGGTATCATCATTTGACCCGCATAGCATGTGCGCAAGAGTACAGAGGGTCACGGCATAAACTGGACGCACTTGGTGTACAAACAGGACAAACTCTTTCGGAGTATCAGGGTTTCGGACGAGAACTCATCTGTTACACGAGCACTTCAATGTTTTTTAAACTTATTTGAACTCCGGAGTTCTTTTGTGTTCAGTATGCAGCATTCAAAGCGACGTCATCAATTTCCAACATGTTCTGACATCATTTGTTGTTTTTCGGTCATTTACCTAATTGTTTAGAGAGCCAAATGACCGTGAAATTGAAAATCACTACAAAATGAATTCTGAAAATGTTGAAACTTGGCATGGTATAATCATTTCACCCGCATAGCATGTGC
>NW_021171650.1:5754-6254 GCF_002162155.2 Triticum dicoccoides
GTATCAGGGTTTCTGACGAGAACTCATCTGTTACACGAGAACTTCAATGTTTTTTAAACTTATTTGAACTCCGGACTTCTTTTGTGTTCAGTATGCAGCATTCAAAGTGACATCATCAATTTCCAACATGTTCTGACATCATTTGTTGTTTTTCGGTCATTTACCTAATTGTTTAGAGTGCTAAATGACCGTGAAATTGAAAATCACTACAAAATGAATTCTGGAAATGTTGAAACTTGGCATGTATCATAATTTCACCCGCATAGCATGTGCGAAAGAGTAGAGAGGGTCACGGCAAAAACTGGACGCACTTCGTGTACAAACTGGACAAACTCTTTCGGAGTATCAGGGTTTCTGACGAGAACTCATCTGTTACACGAGCACTTCAATGTTTTTTAAACTTATTTGAACTCCGGACTTCTTTTGTGTTCAGTATGCAACATTCAAAGCGGCGTCATCAATTTCCAACATGTTCTGACATCATTTGTTGTTTTTCGGTC
>NW_021171651.1:0-7577 GCF_002162155.2 Triticum dicoccoides
CAGGTTTGCCATCTTGTAATAACACACCTCCTAATCCAATTCCACTAGCATCACATTCAAGCTCAAAAGTCTTATTAAAATCAGGAAGTTGGAGTAAAGGAGCATGTGTCAACTTATCTTTCAATACCGTGAAGGCTTCTTCCTGTGCGGTACCCCAAAGAAAAGGCACATCTTTCTTTGTAAGCTCATTGAGAGGTGCAGCAATGGTGCTGAAATCTCTCACAAAACGCCTATAGAATCCAGCGAGGCCAAGAAAACTCCTCACTTGTGTGACCGTTTTGGGCTGCGGCCAACTCTCAATAGCTTCAATCTTGGCTTTATCAACTTCAATTCCCTGTGGAGTAACAACATAGCCAAGAAAAGATACCCGGTCGGTGCAAAAGGTGCACTTCCCAAGGTTACCAAACAAACGTGCATCACGTAGAGCAATAAAAACAGCACGTAAATGTTCCAAATGTTCCTCCAAAGAACTGCTATAAATCAATATGTCATCAAAGTAAACTACCACAAATCGTCCAATGAAAGCACGTAAAACTTCGTTCATTAATCTCATGAAAGTACTATGATATGAGCGAGGGTGTCCCGATCTTTCTATGAGATGATAACTATCGATTTGGTGGAGACGACTTTGACGATCCGACTACAAACGTGCACGACGTTGCGCCTTAGCAATCGCTAAACCAATCTCCTGAGGTTACTGACAATGCTGGAAGCACGGTCAACCTGACCACGAAGGTCTATTCCTGCAAGCAATCGAAGAACGAGCAAAAATATGATAAAGCAATCTGAATATTGCAAATATATATGAAGTATTGATAATGGTGGGGATCCGGAAGCGGTCTTGGTCTGGTCGTTGGACACAAACGAAGTACACGAAGTTGCAATGGCTAACTTTTAACTAAACAAATCCCAAGGAAAAGCTACTAGATGGATCTACTTATATAGGAGCAAGGGGTGGCGGCCAAGGAGGTGGGAGGATGTCCCAAGGCAGACTAAAACTAAATCTAGGTCGTACATGGCCAATGGGCCCAAGTGGAGGTGATGTAACACCTTTGGACTTGTAGTTTGACTCGGATTCTGCTGCAGCATCAGATTGTTTCGTCCACAACTCAACGTTCCGGACGAATTTGAAGGTGATTCCAATTGGGTTGGAAAGTGCACGAAATCTAGTTTCCAACAAAAAAAGAATCACCCAATTCGGAGTCCGTATGAAAAACTTGTGTGCGTTTTGAGTCAGGTGTGTCTGTGCAGTCCGAATCTGAATTCAGAACGTGAGAGTCTTGGATTCTATCTTCTCTTGGGCCAAAAGTGACGAGAGAGAACTTTTTGGACAGCAAATAAACATCTCTTTCTTCCTTATCTTCATATGTGGATTGTACAAATGTCCCATACACCTGCAATTAGACAAAACACAAAAGTGTGTGAAGTATTTTTGTTCTGGATAACATAAATAGATTATTGAATAGTTTGCACTAGAAATCACCTGACAAATATGCATATATGCAATATTTTTGGTCATATCCAAGGTAGTCATGTCCTCATCATCCTCCCCTTCTTGAAAATAAAGCCGTCCTCGGCGTTGCTTAATCTGAAATGTGGCTAACAAAAGAGACAAGGTGTACATGTTGTATATGTATATGTCATCCATTTTTACTTCCCTTGATTTTTGCATATATGACACATGAATAGATGAGTAATTTGCATAGTTCATAAAATCTAAAGCCAAAAAATTAGCATAAGAAGTAGAAGGCATGAAAATATTGCAACTCAGTTTGCACATATAAGTGAAGCTCTTATTCATTTCAAAAGATTGACAATGTTCATCATTAAACCATCCCAACATTGGTGAATAAACCTTACTTGCATCAAATTTACATGCTACAACATGCTTAAATAAGCAAACATGCAATAAGTCATTCAACACAGAATCATCACCAAGATTAGAGGTCATATCAAAATGATTAAACATTGGTTCTTTTGCATCAATAGTTAATTCAATGGGTGCACTCAAAATTGTTGGTATTTCAGTTGTTTGATCACATGGCAAAGTCAAATTATCAACGTAGTCCTCTAAAATAGGTGGTGTGATCAAAGTAGTGGGTAGCTCATCAGATGGTGCATTCAAATTGACAAGGCATTCATCATTCTCATGTAGAGATGGAAGATCAGTACCTTTGTCATTACCTCTTATGATCAACTCAGATGACGTAGCCACTCTCGGCGGCGATGTGTCACATGGTGGAGGTGATGTAGTCCTGACAACAACGGATGTGGTTGTCATAGTATGCCTAGTAGTTGAAGGAACAATCATATCAACTCTTGGAATGTGCATCGTGCGCTTGTTCTCCTCGTGGCCAACACGTCGTTTTATTTCCTGTTCAGCTTTGCAAGCAAGATGAAACAAATGGTCCATAGGATAACACTCTTAATGAATTAGTATCTCTTCAATATCACGGTTTAATCCTCCCCAAAATCTATCCATAAAATCATCTTCACTTTCTTCTAAAGAGGAATGCAACAAGTGATAGAGGCGGGGGTGTCCCGATCTTTCAATGAGATGATAACTATCGATTTGGTGGAGACGACTTTGACGATCCGACTACAAACATGCACGACGTTGCGCCTTAGCAATCGCTAAACCAACTCCGAGAGGTTATTGACCACGCCGGAGCACAATCAACCTGACCACGAAGGTCTATTCCTGCAAGAAATCGAAGAACAAGCAAGAATATGATAAAAGCAATATGAATATTGCGAGTATATATGAAGTATTGATAAAGGTGGGGATCCGTGAGCGGTCTTGGTCTGGTCGTTGGACACAAATGAAGTACACGAAGTTGCAATGGCTAACTTTTAACTAAACAAATCCCAAGGAAAAGCTACTAGATGGATCTACTTATATAGGAGCAAAGGGTGGCGGCCAAGGAGGTGGGAGGATGTCCCAAGGCAGCCTAAAACTAAATCTAGGTCGTACAAGGCCAATGGGCCCAAGTGGAGGTGATGTAACACCTTTGGACTTGTAGTTTGACTCGGATTCTGCCGCAGCATGAGATTGTTTCGTCCACAACTCAACGCTCTGGACGAATTTGAAGGTGATTCCAATTGGGTTGGAAAGTGCACGAAATCTAGTTTCCAACAAAAAAAGAATCACCCAATTCGGAGTCCGTATGAAAAACTTGTGTTCGTTTTGAGTCAGGTATGTCTGTGCAGTCCGAATCTGAATCCAGAACGTGAGAAACTTGGACTCTATCTTCTCTTGGGCCAAAAGTGACGTGAGAGAACTTTTTGGACAGCAAATAAACATCTCTTTCTTCCTTATCTTCATATGTGGATTGTACAAATGTCCCATACACCTGCAATTAGACAAAACACAAAAGTGTGTGAAGTATTTTTGTTCTGATTAACATAAATAGATTATTGAATAGTTTGCACTAGAAATCACCTGACAAATATGCATATATGCAATATTTTTGGTCATATCCAAGGTAGTCATGTCCTCATCATCCTCCCCTTCTTGAAAATAAAGTCGTCCTCGGCGTTGCTTAATCTGAAATGTGGCTAACAAAAGAGACAAGGTGTACATGTTGTATATGTATATGTCATCCATTTTTACTTCCCTTGATTTTTGCATATATGACACATGAATAGATGAGTAACTTGCATAGTTCATAAAATCTAAAGCCAAAAAATTAGCACAAGAAGTAGAAGGCATGAAAATATTGCAACTCAGTTTGCACATATAAGTGAAGCTCTTATTCATTTCAAAAGATTGACAATGTTCATCATTAAACCATCCCAACATTGGTGAATAAACCTTACTTGCATCAAATTTACATGCTACAACATGCTTAAATAAGCAAACATGCAATAAGTCATTCAACACAGAATCATCACCAAGATTAGATGATAGAGGCAAAGGTGTCCCGTCTTTCGATGAGATGATGGATATCGCTTTGGTGGAAGTCGACTTTGACGATCCGACTACGAACGTGCGAGGACGTCGCGCCTTAGCAATCGCTAAACCAACTCCGAGAGGTTATTGACCACGCCGGAGCACGATCAACCTGACCACGAGGGTCTGTTTCCTGCGAGCAAACGAAGAACAAGCAAGAAACTGAGATTGCAATCTGGATATTGCGAATATAAGATGAAAGCTTTATTGATCAAGGTGGGGTTCTGTGACGCCTTTGTCTGGTCGTTGAACACAAACGAAGTACGCGAAGTTGCAGCTATGGCGAACTTTTAATCTAAACAAAACCCAAAGTCTAAACGATGCCCTAAGGGCTGTATATGTGGAGGAAGAGGGGGGAATTTCGTGGCCCTTGGTGGAGGGGTCCGAAATCAACCCTATCTCTTGTTTCCCCACACATACGGACTCTAAAAATAGCCTATACTGATGTATTTCGAAATTACATGGGCCTGGCCCAATAATAAGGTGACGCAGCACCTAAAATAGCCTCGGGACGAAATTTATGAAGTGGCGTCTTGTATATTTCGTCCAAGGCTTCATGCACCCATTATGGTGGCTTCAAAGTCCTGAAATCATCACTTGTAACTCCGTTCTTGTTTCCCTTGCGCATGCCATCATCTCCATGCTTGTTCTTGCTCCAATGTTCATCCTTCTCCAAGCTAGGCCCTTCATTTGTAAGCAAAACAAATGTATCCAATTTAGGCAGCATCATATTCTCATGAACATTAGAATCATTACCAAGAAACGAAAGTACCTGGTAATTTAGTTGGCGTGCACGAGCTCTAGTAATTGGTCCAGTATGTATAGCAGCAGGGGCTGTGGGTGTAACAATTGTATTGATGTCCTCATCACAAGTTGTGAAAGCATAGTATAGCGACGAGACAATGCATCAGCAATAACATTTTCTTTTCCCTTCTTGTGTTTAATGACATAAGGGAAAGTCTCAATGAATTCAACCCATTTAGCATGTCTACGATTCAGTTTAGCTTGACTTTTAATATGTTTCAAAGATTCATGATCAGAATGTATAACAAATTCTTTGGGCCATAAATAATGTTGCCATGTTTCTAAAGTCCGGACAAGAGCATATAATTCTTTATCATAAGTAGAATAATTCAGATTAGGCCCACTCAATTTTTCAGAAAAGTATGCAACAGGTTTGCCATCTTGTAATAACACACCTCCTAATCCAATTCCACTAGCATCACATTCAAGCTCAAAAGTCTTATTAAAATCAGGAAGTTGGAGTAAAGGAGCATGTATCAACTTATCTTTCAATACCGTGAAGGCTTCTTCCTGTGCGGTACCCCAAACAAAAGGCACATCCTTCTTTGTAAGCTCGTTGAGAGGTGCAGCAATGGTGCTGAAATCTCTCACAAAACGCCTATAGAATCCAGCGAGGCCAAGAAAACTCCTCACTTGTGTGATCGTTTTGGGCTGCGGCCAACTCTCAATAGCTTCAATCTTGGCTTTGTCAACTTCAATTCCCTGTGGAGTAACAACATAGCCAAGAAAAGATACTCGGTCGGTGCAAAAGGTGCACTTCCCAAGGTTACCAAACAAACGTGCATCACGTAGAGCAATAAAAACAGCACGTAAATGTTCCAAATGTTCTTCCAAAGATCTGCTATAAATCAGTATATCATCAAAATAGACTACCACAAATCGTCCAATGAAAGCACGTAAAACTTTGTTCATTAGTCTCATGAAAGTACTAGGCGCATTAGTTAACCCAAAAGGCATGACTAACCACTCATATAATCCAAACTTAGTTTTAAATGCTGTTTTCCATTCATCTCCCAATTTCATAAGAATTTGATGGTAGCCACTACGCAAATCAACTTTGAAGAATATTGTAGAGCCACTCAATTCATCAAGCATATCATCTAGCCTAGGAATAGGATGACGAGAACGAATAGTAATATTATTAATGCCTCTACAATCAACACACATACGTGATGTACCATCCTTTTTCGGCACTAGAATAATAGGAACAGCACAAGGACTAAGGGATTCGCGTATATAACCTTTGTCGAGAAGCTCTTGTACTTGACGCTTTGGCAGTGAAGCACCGGGAATTAAGTCAATCTGATGCTCAATCCCTCGAATAGACGGTAATCCCGGTGGCACGTCTTGTGGAAAAACGTCAGCGAACTCCTGCAAAATGTTAGTGACAGCAGGAGGCAAAGAGGAAGGCACGTCCTCGAATGAAAATAATGCCTCTTTGCACACAAAAGCATAGCAAACAGATTTGCTAAAATCTAGCTCATCAATATCAGATTTGGTGGCAAATAAACATGCACTTTTCAATTTAATTTCAGAAGCAACACTAGATGGTTTATTATTAGGCTTCATTTGTTGCTCAAATTCTTTTGCCACAATCTGATTTTCACTCTTATTCTTCTCCTGTTGTGCTTTATTAGCTCTATTAATATCATCTTTCAAAATGGAATCAGGAGTCATAGGAAGCAAAGTAATATTTTTATCCTTATGAACAAGAGTATAGTGATTGTTTCTACCATGGTGTACAGAATTTTTATCAAATTGCCATGGTCTACCATGTAATAAGGAACATGCTTGCATAGGTACCACATCACAATCAACATAATCAGCATATGTAGAGATACTAAAATGCACACGAACAGTACGTGTTACCTTAACCTTGCCGCTGTTGTTGAACCATTGGATGTAGTAAGGATGTGGATGTGGTCTTGTGGTGAGAGAAAGCTTCTCCACCATCTCCATGCTAGCCAAGTTGTTGCAACTACCTCCGTCTATGATGACGCGCACAGAACGTTCCTTCACAACTCCCTTGGTATGGAACAAATTGTGCCTCTGATTTTGCTCAGCTTGTGTGACCTGCACACTCAAAACTCGTTGAGCAACTAAACATTCATACCTGTCAGCGTCTTCAGGAGCCATGTATTGCGTCTCATGATCAGAATCATCTCCATCATGTTCTTCACGTGTAATAAGAGCCAAAGTCTCCTCATCATAGTCACTAGCGGACTCATATCCACCATCCGCGGTAGCAATCATCACACGCGGATATTTGCATTCTCTCGCATAATGACCTCCTCCCTTACAACAACGACAAATAATATCACTTGTGTGCCCTGTTGATGCCATGGAAGAAGATGATAGAGGCAAAGGTGTCCTGTCTTTCGATGAGATGGTGGATTTCGCTTTGGTGGAAGTCGACTTTGACGATCCGACTACGAACGCGCGAGGACGTCGCGCCTTAGCAATCGCTAAACCAACTCCGAGAGGTTATTGACCACGCCGGAGCACGATCAACCTGACCACGAGGGTCTGTTTCCTGCGAGCAAACGAAGAACAAGCAAGAAACTAAGATTGCAATCTGGATATTGCGAATATAAGATGAAAGCTTTATTGATCAAGGTGGGGTTCTGTGACGCCTTTGTCTGGTCGTTGAACACAAACGAAGTACGCGAAGTTGCAGCTATGGCGAACTTTTAATCTAAACAAAACCCAAAGTCTAAACGATGCCCTAAGGGCTGTATATATGGAGGAAGAGGGGGGAATTTCGTGGCCCTTGGTGGAGGAGTCCGAAATCAACCCTATCTCTTGTTTCCCCACACATACG
>NW_021171652.1:0-1722 GCF_002162155.2 Triticum dicoccoides
TTTTTTTAATTACGCTTTTTAAAAGATAGCATGTTTTTTAGTATACTGTTTTTCAAATAAAAAAACATGATGGTTTGCTTTGTTTTTGAAAATAGCATTCCATGCCATTTCGAAAGTAACAAAAACATCATTTTTTGCATTGCATTTCGACCCGCAAGTTTTTGTTTTGCATTGCATTTTTTTGTGCGACACACATACAAACCGCATTTTCAAAATAATTCGTACTAGCCAACACAAAAACCTCGTTAAAAAATGAAAGTACTGTCCAATCCATTTGAAACTCGGTTAGATTTGATTCTAAAAATACTAGCATCACTGTGGCAAAAAAAGGAAATATGATTGCAGTCCATAAAGGTAATTATATCAAGGAGGGTACTAGGGTGCGTTATATATATAGACTTGCATAGCAAGTACATTACGCCACATAGGGTACCACCAAGTTACTGCCAAGTTCCACTTACTGGACGATCTTCATACCCAGTCGGTCCCAAAAGTTATACCACCAAAGTACCAGTTACTACCAAGTACCAATTACTACTAAGTTGCACTTACTGGACCCAAAAGCTGATACTACCAACTTGCGGTTATTGGCTAGTACATACAGATTATAAAACTAGCGTCAAACTACTGCCATGGGTCAAGGAATCCTCATGCCACTAACCATGTTCACCCTAAGCCCACCTCCACCCCTTTCCATGAACCCGAAGATAGCCATTTGATCTTCTTTCATTCTGGCGCCCTCAACGAATTATCTCCAGTTCTTCGTCATGATAGCATGCCCGTCCTTCTTGCCCATCTTGAACAAGACCTTTTTATTACCTTCAAAATGTTCGTTGGTGACACGCACAACCATGGGCTTTCGCAGATAATCTTTGAGGTAGGCCTGACTGTAATCCTTTGAGAAGCACTGATTGCACAGGGAAATAAATAATGTTACATAAAATATTAAGTATGATTTGCACAAAAAAAAGTAAGTATGATTTGCACAACCACGCCTGTCCTCCTCTCTGTCTCTACATGATGGCATTTTCATTAGTGAAGTATGATTTGCAAAAAGAAAAGTCCAAGTGTTTACCATCTTGCTCTTCCTCTGATGACTGCCGAGCGAGAGACGGTGTTGACATAGTATGGTATGGGAGGTTGGCACTGCTTTACTATGGATTTGAGACAGTCCCACCGATCCTCGTTTAGCGATACATGGTTGCATTAGAAGATGCGATCCTCGAAAGTTCCTTTTCTCACAAGGTATCCCAGACCTGTATTAAAAAAAATTAAGATGATAGAGTAGTAAATAATTTCATACTAAGATCTAGAACATCAGCACTGGGTTAACGATCAATGCCTACTCCAATGATCAAGAAATGAAGGACATAGATAACCCAATCACATCCACCCAGCAATATCTCGTAGAAACATGGGCACATTGAATATTTGATTTATTTAAACTAACAACTAAACACTCCTCTATGTAAGCTCTAGTTCAGTCAATCGTGATTTGGAAGGTCATCTAGAACCCAAACAGAGTAATGTGTGGTAATCAAGTGTCACTCAAACATCAACTTTCGATATTTCACGGTTCATTTAATATCTGACCAGTCATATAGAACTTTACCCCGTAGTGCCAAGATAGGATCGTGGTCCACATCTCCATCTCCATCTAGTCGGAGCATATGTTACAAAGAAAACGCTAAGTGTTTTGTGCATTTTTTTCTACTGTCCAAT
>NW_021171653.1:0-1724 GCF_002162155.2 Triticum dicoccoides
GCTTCTCTGTGTGAAGCCTCGACAACTGGACGCAGCGAGCGTCTATAGGGTTTTCCCAACTGGCCAGCTGTCGACTGGCCAACCGTGATCGACGGGAGCGAAGGAGGCGATCGAGGCAACCTGGGCCAGCCCAGTTCCCAGCCGCGTGGGCTCACGAACTGCCAACTGGCGCCCATTAGGAGCTCTCGTGTTAACTTTCTCTGACTATTTAAATGCAGAGTTATTTTCTGGCCCAGGCCCATTTCGATCGCTCTACTTTTTTCTAGCCAATAAATAAAAGGCAGGAACCGTCCGAAACATTTCCACAGTTCTTTAATCCCACCTCGATTGGGGAATATCAAGTTATACGGCTTAAGTACGCGTCTACAAATGGTTCCGCTAAGCCGATGATGACTATCCTAGAGACCGACATTCTGAGCGCAGTGTGCGCAGTGAGGAAAATGTCATCAGGAATTAAATAGTCTGAGGCGACTTTTTTTATGCCACCGCTGTCGTATTTGTTTACCCATGTCAAATTTGCTTTCAATGACCATAGAAAAGATAGCCGTTCGAAGCAAAGTACAATGCCAAAACTGCTTTTGAAGGACGGTTTTTAAAAATTCAGAATTCAACAAAAAAACATATTTTTACATTTCAAAAAATACAGGCATACATGAAGGCATAACTCACATGTGTAAATTTACAGGACGAAATACGTTAAAATGAAGGTTGTGCAAAAAAAGGCAATGGCTTTTCAAGACACGCTACTATTCATCCCAAAAGTCCATGATTTTTTTTTTTTTTGCATAGATCGCATCTCAATGTGTTTTATTCTGAAATTTTATACGCACACACATCACATCATTGTGTACTGTACAAAAAAAATTAACCAAAAAGTATGAATTTTGAATTTAAGAAAAAACGGCCTCGAAGGAGGCCGAGCTCCAAAACGCCATTCTCAGTTCAAAGCTCGTATTCCCTCCATTCCTAAATATAAGTCTTTTTAGACATTTCAAATGAAATACAACATACAGATGTATGTAGACATATTTCAGAGTGTAGATTTACTCATTTTGCTCCGTATGTAGTCACTTGGTGGAATCTCTAGAAAAACTTATATTTAGGAACAGCGGGAGTACATGCCACCAATGAGCCAAAATATGTCTAGATACATCCATTTCTCTGACAAGTATTACCGGACGGAGGAAGTATTAGCTAAATAACCTCTAAAAGCATGGAGATATTATTAGGTTCAGAATGAAAAGAAACTTATGCCAAACGGATGTATCTAGTAATGAAATACATATGGATCCGAAAGATTATTATAATATCGCCATGTTTCTTAGACAACGAATTATTCTGCGTTGTCAGATAAGAAAAATGATGAGAGAAGACGATCAAAACAACTAACCAGCAGCAGACTGTTTAAAGGGCTTCAAAATCTCATTATGTTTCAAGAACTATTTTCATTCAAGTAGAACAGAGAAATTCATTTGAGGGGTAGCCGTAACATCATAATCGCGGTACGTTCTCAAGAATATTTCTATTCAAGCAAATTGTTCTAGAAAGAAATATACTGCCACTGATCTGAATTAATCACCGCAGCCTCTTGTCTTGAATAGAGGTTGCGTCAATTAATTCGGTTAGGAGGGAGTACCTTTACTTTTCTTTTGATCCAAGTCCATGATGAATGATGCACTTGACAATAGTTCCCTTTTTAGTGGGAGGCGGCAAAGACATGTCAT
>NW_021171654.1:0-838 GCF_002162155.2 Triticum dicoccoides
AGGTATTATTCAAATAAACAGAGTAACCATTATTCTCCTTAAATGAATAACCGTATTGTGATAGACATAATCCAATCATGTCTATGCTCAACGCAAACACCAATCTCGGTGGTAGAGGGAGCGTGCGATGCTTGATCATATCAACCTTGGAAACACTTCCAACATATATCGTCAGCTCACCTTTAGCTAGTCTCCGTTTATTCCGTAGCTTTTATTTCGAGTTACTAATACTTAGCAACCGAACCGGTATCCAATACCCTGGTGCTACTAGGAGTACTAGTAAAGTACACATTAACATAATGTATATCCAATATACTTCTATCGACCTTGCCAGCCTTCTCATCTACCAAGTATCTAGGGTAATGCTGCTCCAGTGGTTGTTCCCCTTATTACAGAAGCACTTAGTCTCGGGTTTGGGTTCAATCTCGGGTTTCTTTATTGGCGCAACAGCTGATTTGCCGTTTCATGAAGTATCCCTTCTTGCCCTTGCCCTTCTTGAAACTAGTGGTTTCACCAACCATCAACAATTGATGCTCCTTCTTGATTTCTACTTTCGCGGTGTCAAACATCGTGAATACCTCAAGGATCATCTTATTTATCCCTGATATGTTATAGTTCATCACGAAGCTCTAGCAGCTCGGTGGCAATGACTTTGGGGAAACATCACTATCTCATCTGGAAGATCAACTCCCACTCGATTCAAGTGATTGTTGCACTCAGACAATCTGAGCACAAGCTCAACGATTGAGCTTTTCTCCCTTAGTTTGCAGGCTAAGAAAATCGTCGGAGGTCTCATACCTCTTGACGTGGGCACGAGCCTGAAATCCCAATTTCAGCC
>NW_021171655.1:0-1110 GCF_002162155.2 Triticum dicoccoides
CATTATGTATCAGAGGAAAGGCTCACAAGGTTATTGAATATGAAGGGCGTTGTCAGATAAAATCCAACAAAGGACTTGATGGTCCACAAAGGATCTGATGTGAGTATCGATACTCAACCAGAAAAGGAAGGAATGCAAATGCAACAGCTTATGGAATCCTCTGAATAATTCAAAGCTTAAATGCAAAGGAATTATGATTTCCAAAACAAAGGACCAGAAGCAGACGTTCTGATCAAGGATGGATCAATTGAATATACCAGAGGCACAATCGACGACAGATAGTTTGGTCGAGAACCAGCTCATGTTAAAAATGACGTCTGAGCCGGAAAGATAATCCTAGGACTCGACTGATGATTGTGAACATTCACAACGTATTGAATCAACGGACTCAAAAATGATGGTGACAAAGGATTCCAATACGATTACTATACTTATGGGATTAATCATAATGAAAGCAAACAAGAAATTCCAGAGCAATAGGTTGCTGAGGATTTTCGGAATATCGAATGGTATTTCGAAGACTTTTGTATAACACATGAACAACTGGGGGTGAGCGGATACTCGACAAGTGCGAGGATTTATTTGAAGGGGTATTCGTGTGGCAAGGAACTGCTAGGCAGTAGGCACAACGTATTCTCGGAACAATAGAGAAAACTTCGGGGTATCTTGTAATAACAAGATCAATGGGGGAGGATCGTATGAATGGCAAGTGTAAGTAGTTATCCATAAGGGTTTATCGGTGGTCGAGAATTGCAAAAGCAACGGGCACAAGGTCTCAAGAGAAAATCGGAGAGTATCTCCGAAATCTTCTGGTGCAGCAGGCGGTCATCGGTAACAAATGGCTCTCCGGGAGAAAGTACTTGCGAGAACCTATAGTTAGTTTTGTTTTTAGCAAAATCATTTAACCCGAATAGAAGAGAGCTCAGAGTCCCAGAGTAAAGATCGAGGAGTAAAAGATCCTAATACCACCCAATGGCGACGTGGGCCCATGGGCCACACAGCCAAGTTAGTAAAAGTTTTGTAAAGTCTAGACTCAACTTCGGCCAAGGAGTTGGAAGGGGGATTCCTACAGGCAGTCGGCTCTGATACCAACTTGTGACGCCCCCGATT
>NW_021171656.1:0-948 GCF_002162155.2 Triticum dicoccoides
TGTATGGTGGTCTGAACATTGTAGATTATATCCTACTCCAACTACTTGGGCTGCTTTGAAAACTGCTATGCGTACGCGTTGGGTTCCACCATATTATCAACGTGAATTGCTTCAAAAATTGCAGCGTTTAAGACAAGGGAAAAATTCTGTAGAAGAATATTATCAGGAATTACAAACTGGCATGATTAGATGTGGTATTGTTGAGGAGAATGAAGCTATGCTTGCACGTTTTCTGGGTGGATTAAATAGAGAGATTCAGACCATTCTAGACTATAAGGAGTATACTAATATCACTCGTTTATTCCATCTTGCTTGTAAAGCTGAACGTGAAATGCAGGATCGACAAGCATTGGGGCGAACTAACTTTTCTGCAGGCCGACCTTCATCATGGACACCACGTGCGTCTTCTACTTCAACTGCACCAGCACCTCCATCCGGTGCCACCTCCAGCCGTGATACAAGAAAACAGGCACAACCACGATTATCTGCCAAGAGCGCACCTGCGGGGCCTGCACAGCGTTCTTCTTCTTCCATGGCATCAACAGGGCACACAAGTGATATTATTTGTCGTCGTTGTAAGGGAGGAGGTCATTATGCGAGAGAATGCAAATCTCCGCGTGTGATGATTGCTACCGCGGATGGTGGATATGAGTCCGCTAGTGACTATGATGAGGAGACTTTGGCTCTTATTACACGTGAAGAACATGGTGGAGATGATTCTGATCATGAGACGCAATACATGGCTCCTGAAGACGCTGACAGGTATGAATGTTTAGTTGCTCAACGTGTTTTGAGTGTGCAGGTCACACAAGCTGAGCAAAATCAGAGGCACAATTTGTTCCATACCAAGGGAGTTGTGAAGGAACGTTCTGTGCGCGTCATAATAGACGGAGGGAGCTGCAACAACTTGGCTAGCATGGAGATGGTGGAGAAGCTTTCTCTCACCAC
>NW_021171657.1:0-1126 GCF_002162155.2 Triticum dicoccoides
GAGCCCGGGCTGACATGACTAGTTGTAAACCCAAAGTGGCACAGGCTTACAGGGACAGGCATCCATGACCCAGCAACGAACGTGTCGGTCATCAGCAAGTGGGTCCGGGCTGTAGCACTGGGCTAGCAGGACTCCGGTAAACCGGGCTGTAGCGGGCTAACAGGACTCCGGTACTCAATGCGTGACATTTCCCCGAAGGGACAGACACAGGAACGAAGAAGGACACATGCCGGCCAGCCTAAGTGTTCCAGAGCAGTAGCAAGCTACCATGGCTCAGTGGTAACACTAGGAGACATTTCCCGGTAAGAGAGGCTACTAAGGATAAACAACTAGATAGTCAGATCCCACACATACCAAGCATTTCAATAACATACACACAGTATGCTCGATATGTGCAAATACAACATGGCATCACAACATGACTCTACGACACAAGTACTTTATTTAAGGCCCAGGGAGCCATACATAATCATACACACAGGTACTGGTCACACGACCCAGCATTCAAGTCATACAGTCATACAAACCAGCAGCGGAAGTAACTTGTCTGAGTACAGACAACTAGTAAAATAAAAGAGGCTTGGAAAGCCTAGCTATACTACGTGGTCCTTCACAAGCTCAGGATCACCACCTGGGCCTTAGCCTACTCATTGATGTCAACGTCTATGTAGAACCCATCAGAAGGGGTTGCAGCGTCTTCTGTAAAAATGTAAATTATAGCAACATGAGTACAAAGGTACTCAGCAAGACTTACATCAGATCCTACATACATGCACATTATCAAGAAGGGTTGGTGGAGTTGTTGCAGCAAGCCAGCTTTGACTCTTGGCTAGGCTAACCTACGAGACTCCAACTTGAAATGGTTTTGCGCACACGAGTCCACTACTCACCACTTCAATACACTACCGAGGATCCACCTCCGTCTTCCTACGGAAGAGCCATCCTCGGCACTCACACTTATCTTGAGGCTTTTAGTAGTTTCCATTTACTTGTCTATGAACTGTATAGGCAACCAAGTAGTCCTTTACCGCGGACGCGGCTATTCGAATAGATCATGATAACCCTGCAGGGGTGTACTTCTTCATACATGTTTCCACCACTTAGCGTCTGCACACGACATGTGCTC
>NW_021171658.1:0-1921 GCF_002162155.2 Triticum dicoccoides
GCGTGCCATCCACGCCATCCACTACCACTGGCCAGATCAACGTTGCCCGACAGAAATAGCCCGCAACGAGTTACACCAACCGCAGGAGCCCCGGATCGGCCGCTGCCAACCAAGGCCGCAACCCCATCCCCACCGCCGTCAGAGAAGCCCCAAGCCGCCCAATTGTATTTCCGGCTTCCCTAAAAGTGAAAATTACAAATGTTCTTAAAAATAAGTCAAAAGCACAATTGTGTTTCCGGCTTTTTTGGGCTTCTATGTTTTGTTTTTGGTTTTTGGCTCTTCATTTTTTTCTCTTTTTTGTCCGATCTCCGGTTTCCCACTGTTTTTTGGTGTTTTTGATTTCCCGCTTTTCCTATAAAAAAGTTTGTTCAAACTATGAACATGGGGTCTAGTTTCAAAAAGAAGATGTGAGTATTTTTTAAAAAATTATGAAGATATTTTTAATTCACAAATATAGAGAACATATTTACAAACGTGAAAGAAAATAAGGAAAATAAAAATAAAGAACTTGAAACATACGGGTCACACTTACAATTTGTGTGTCGCATTCAAGACTCGAGAGTGAGCAAGCACACAGCCAGACGAGAAACAAAGTCTAGCCCACTTTGCTGTGATGAGTTTCCTTGATCTTAATTTCACTTCACTGACCAGATGTACATGCGATCATTTGTTCTCGTTACGGGCGTCCTACATGGATCATAGTAATGGTTGACCAGTGGTTCATTATAGACTAAACTAAGAGGTTTGGTCTCTGGCTCATGACCGTACGCATCGATCTGCTTGAATTTCAACTTACTACTTACCCAAGGTACGTGATATGCAACGGCAGCTGCCGGTTAACCGTGCACATTGGCCAGGAGCTTAATTAATTTCTTGGGCATGTAAATCTAGACGATAACAACTATTGTTGCGTTAGACCGTTACTGCTCACATCAGTAGTGCCCTGCCGTATAACATGTATGATCCTTCATGCCCTTGCTGCATTATGGTCAACTGCTCATGCTTGTTACTGTTACTTCAGAAGTCATGAGTTGCACAATTCTGCAACATCACACTTACTGTGTGATTTATTTAACAAAGGTTTTGGGGGTCGCTAACTCTGGCCTGTTATATATCTCTAGACCATTTGCTATATGCTTCTGTTCTGTTCTCTTGCCTTCCCATAGTTTTTTTTTCGGTTTTTCTTGCGGGTACTGCCTTCCCATTGTTGTAAGACCACGAGGTGTTGAACAAGATTTGATGCTTCAGTTTTGTGGTGCCTCCTTGAAGAGCTGATACTTTAGCAGAAACTGAAAGAAGATGTGGACAATCCTCTTGATCTCCACTGGAGTGGTGCACACTTCACAAAACTTTGACCGTAAAACACAATGGTGCCTACCAGAGTAACAATAGACCAATTCGTGCATGATGTATCCAGATTCACCATACCAAGCTCTTGGCATGTGACATCCAATGATCATGTACAAATATGCAGCACGGTGTAACATATTTTTAGAATGACCGTCAAGATGCGGGGAGGATTGGCATGAGCTGGATAGATGCACTTATAGCAGAATTGTCGCATTTTTCGCTTAATTCCTCGGATTGTCACTGACAAAGAAAGTGTGAGTAATTATTGGCCGGAATAAGGGCTTCAGATTGGCTGGAATAACGGCAAATGCGAGTTTGGGTCATCACCTGCCGTGCGTTGTTATATATATCTCGAGACCATTTGACATGTTGGTATTCGCTCGCCTTCTGCTAGTTGTCAGGCTACAAGGTGTCAAATTCTGCGCTGAACTTATAGTGTGTCACTTGAGGAGTTGAGAATTTAGAAGATAATGAAAGAAAATATGGACCATCTTCTGGGTTTACATTGGTGCACACTTGTAATTTTAGTGGTAAAACACGCAGTTGCAAATGAGAGCAGCCACACACCGGT
>NW_021171659.1:0-2406 GCF_002162155.2 Triticum dicoccoides
ATTTGAAAACTAATGGCACTAACAGAAAGTTTATAATTTTTCTAAAACTAATGGCACTAACAGAAAGTTTATAATTTTGCTGACCTAAAAGCAAAAAGAATTTAAAAATAAAGAAAAAAAGAAAAGAAAATAAATAATACAGACAACAAAACAAAAAAAACTGGAAAAAAATAAAAATAGCAACAATAAGTATTTTGTTGTAAGTAGAAACAAAATAAAATAAATAAAGCAACAAAGAAAACAAAAAAACTAAAAAAGTGTTTTCAAATTTGAAAACTAATGGCACTAACAGAAAGTTTATAATTTTTCTAAAACTAAAAGCAAAATGAATTAAAAAATAAAGCAAAAAACAAAAGAAAATAAATAATGCAGAAACCAAAACAAAAAAACTGGAAAAAAACAGGGCTCGCCCTTGGCCCATGTCCATTAGTCCCGAGTTGTGCCACAAACCGGGACTAAAGGGTTGGTCCTCGTTGCGCTCAGAGTTTAGTCCCACCTCGCCAACCAAAGGGCACCCACACCGGTTTATAAGCCAATCCCTCTCTGCCTTGTTGAGCTCCTCTCAAAGTGAAAATAGATGCCCCTATACAGGGAATTTGACCTAAATTCATAATGAATTTCTCTGAAATTCATAGAAATTGATTATGAATTTAGGTTGAATTTTCTCTATAGGTGCATCTATGTTCATTTTTTTAGTAAAGTTAATCACAAACTTGTGATTCACACAAATTTTAAAAAATTCAAATTTAAATTATTCAAATTTTAAAACTAATGGCACTAACAGAAAGTTTATAATTTTGTTGACCTAAAAGAAAAAAGAAATCACTAAAAAACTATAAGTATTTAGTTCTAAGTAGAAATGAAAAAATAAATAGCAAAAAAGAAAAAATGCCTATAATATTTGTTATGACCAACTAAAATTACGAAATTGAGTATGATAAAACATAGTAATATTAAATAGCAGGAAAAAGAATGACTCAAAAATCAAATTTTATAGTAAACTTATTCATAAACTAGTGATTCACACAAATTTTAAAAAATTCAAATTTAAACTATTCAAATTTTAAAACTAATGGTACTAACAGAAAGTTTATAATTTTTGTGACCTAAAAGAAAAAATAAATCACTAAAAAACTATAAGTATTTAGTTCTAAGTAGAAATGAAAAAAATAAATAGCAAAAAAATGCCACCTACTGGGCCAACACGGCCTCAATACGAGTAGAAACCCAACCATGGGCCAGGATTCATGCCCGCAGCAGGCCCAGTAGGCCCACAGGCATTGCAGTGTCCCATTAGGCCCGTAAGCCTGCAGTTCAGAGGAGTTCGAAAGGGAACACAGAGCAGGGCTTATAAACAGGTGCGAGAGCTCTTCAGCTAGCGAGGTGGGACTAAAAATCCCACCGCACCTCACCGCGGCGCAGGCCATTGGTCCCGGTTAGACGCACGAACCAGGACCATAGGGGGGCATTCGTACCGGTTCATGGCACAAACCGGTACGAATGCCTACGTATGGTCCCGGTTCGTGCAAGGAACCGGGGCCAATGGCCTCTGCTTCCCGCCCTTTGGGCTGCGGAAATGAGACCTTTGGTCCCGGTTGGTAGCACGAACCGGGACCATAGGTGGCATTGGTACCAGTTCGTGCCACGAACCGAGACCAATGCTTCATGTATATATACCCACCACTTAGCGGTTTCAACTTACATCACCCATTCCCCCCCGACGCCGCCGAGCTCATCACCACCAGGCTGCCTCGCCATCGCCGCCGACGCTGTTGCCCCCGCCCCGCCCCCGAGCCCACGCCGACGCCGTCCGCCGCCCATGCCGTTGTCGTCCGCCGCCCCTGAGCGTGCCCTGCCGCATCCCCTGCGCCCCCGAGCCCGTCCGCCGCCCCCGAGCGTGCCCTGCCTCACCGTCGTCGCCGAGCGCGCCCGTGGTCGCCCTTACATCACCCATTCGCCCCCGACGCCGGCCGCCCGCGTCTCCTCCCCGATCCTGCCGGGAGAGGTAGCTACTGCCCCATCCTCCCCCTTCCTTCCTTCCCCTTGCGAAATATTGATATGATGAATTTGATATGATGAATGAGGGGGGTCATGTGTATGTATGTATGTATGTGTGTATGTATATGTAAATATTGATATGATGAAATTTTTGCTCATATATACTATAGATGTATGTATGATAAATTTTGATATTTTTTTGTTCATATATAATGTAGATGTCTATGTATGTAGGGAATGATATCGATGGATGTATGTCTATAGAACATTCATTGAAAATATGACGAATCCGATATGACCAATGTCCCCCTCCGATTCACTCGGGAACACTAACTCTCTCGGAGAAAAAATGTTATCGGGGATAAAAAAGTTCTAGGATCGTCAAGGGGTCGAGAGGGGGTCGAGGGT
>NW_021171660.1:0-1035 GCF_002162155.2 Triticum dicoccoides
ACATAAATACTTTATTTAAGGCTCAGGGAGCCATACATAACATACACAAAGGTACGGGTCTCACGACCCAACATACAAGTCATACAGTCATACAAGCCAGCAGCGGAAGTACATTGTCTGAGTACAGACAACTAGTAAAATAAAAGAGGCTTGGAAAGCCTAGCTATACTACGTGGTCCTTCACAAGCTCAGGGTCACCACCTGGGTCTTTAGCCTACTCGTTGATGTCAACGTCTACATAGAACCCATCAGAAGGGGTTGCAGCGTCTTCTGTAAAATGTAGATTATAGCAACATGAGTACAAAGGTACTCAGCAAGACTTACATCAGATCCTACATACATGCATATTATCAAGAAGGGTTGGTGGAGTTATTGCAGCAAGCCAGCTTTGACTCTTGGCTAGACTATCCTACGATACTTCAACTTGAAATGGTTTTGCGCACACGAGTCCACTACTCACCACTTCAATACACTACCGAGGATCCGCCTCCGTCTTCCTATGGAAGACCCATCCTCGGCACTCACACTTATCTTGAGCTTTTTAGTAGTTTCCATTTACTTGTCTATGAACTGTATAGGCAACCAAGTAGTCCTTTACCGCGGACGCGGCTATTCGAATAGATCATGTTAACCCTGCAGGGGTGTACTTCTTCATACATGTTTCCACCACTTAGCGTCTGCACACGACATGTGCTCGGCAGACTTCAAGTGAAAGCCGACGTGGGTGTAGACCACGACCTACCTAAACACTTAAGCCTCTAGTCCAGGTTTATCGCCTATTCAGGTTCCATCCGCAGGGAGTCCGGCCGAGGTTTCCCATACGGCCCCGAACGATGTGAACAGGGTTCCCGAGATACCTAACGGGTATTCGGTACACCCGGCCACGTACCTACCGCATCACAGCCCACCCCTACGGTCAGCGCTGTCCACGGCCTCCAGTAGGCTACAAACACCAGAAACTACTTGCAACTCCTGGACAGAGAGCTAGGGTGAATAAGAAGTCGAGCGGGGTCATATTTCAGGGCCCAATGCATG
>NW_021171661.1:0-1241 GCF_002162155.2 Triticum dicoccoides
GACCTACCTAAACACTCAAGTCTCTAGTCCAGGTTTATCGCCTATTCGGGTTCCATCCATGAGGAGATCCGGCCGGAGTTTCGCTCACAGCCCCAAACGATGTGAACAGGGTTCCGTGACACCAAACGGGTGCCCGGTTTACCCGGCCACGTGCCTACCGCATCACAGCCCACCCCTACGGTCAGCGCTGTCCACGGCCTCCAGCATACTACAAACACCAGAAACTACTTGCAACTCCTGGACAGAGGACAAGGGTGAATAAGAAGTCGAGCGGGGTCATATTTCAGGGCCCAATGTATGGTAGTAGCTGAATCATGGATCACAAACACAGAACTCAGTTCCTGAGGACGGCTTCAATGAGACAACCCACCATGTACTCCTACATGGCCTCTCACCGCTACCTTTACCAAATCGTGTTCACACACTTAGCTCACACACAGTAGGACATGTTCACACACCTCTGATTCATCCCCAATGAAAGACCTGACTCAACTCTAAGCAGTAGCAGGCATGACAAACAAACATGAATGAGTAGGCACAACAGGGCTCAAACAACTCCTACTCATGCTAGTGGGTTTCATCTATTTACTGTGGAATGACAGGTCATGCAAAGGATAAAGGGGTTCAGCTACCGCAGCAAGTAACAGATGAATCGATGTTGTCCTAATGCAGTAAAAGAGAGCAGGAGCGAGAGAGTAGGATTGTATCGGAATGAACAAGGGGGTTTTGCTTGCCTGGCACTTCTGAAGATAACATTGAGTCTTCATCAGTGTCAACGATCACATCATCGGCATCACGTCTATCGAGAGGGGACAAATACCGGTAACATAGAAAGGAACACAATCAATGCAATGCACAATATGATGCATGATCATGACATGGCAAAATGAATGTGTTTTGGGCTAATGCAACTAGCAACAGATTAAATGAAGTTGGTTTGAATATAAAATTCAAATTCAAACTCCATATGTGATTAAATAAATGCCCTTTATATGATTTGTGCTAAACAGCAGCTATAAGTTGTTCTAACATGCATGAAAATGGTACAGATGGATTCCTTGAATTTTTCTGATAATTTTTCATATATAAATTATTTAATTTGGAGTTACGGTTAATTTTCTATGATTTTTAGAAGTTTTAGCCATTTTCTGGAATTTCAGAATTAAATTAAATCCAGAAAATGAGTTATGACATCAGCACTGCGTCATGCTTGCGTCAGCAAGTCAACAGGGCTGCCCCGG
>NW_021171662.1:0-1503 GCF_002162155.2 Triticum dicoccoides
GTTTCATCTAGTTACTGTGGCAATGACAGGTCATGCAGAGGAAATGGGTTCAACTACCGTAGCACACAGCAGTTTGAATCGCGTTGTCTTAATGCAGTAAAAGAGAGCAGGAGCGAGAACATGGGATTGTATCGATATGATCAAATGGTTGGTTGCTTGCCTGATGGTTCGATGCACTGATACGGTTCTTCGTTAGGGTAATCACGGTATTCCTCGGAGGCAGAACCTGTCGCAAGGGACATCGATATACAACCATCACCAAACAATGTGCAACAATATGATGCATGCATGAAACATGGCAATATGAGTGTGTTGGGCTAATGCAACTAAAACCAGAAGGGTTTGAACAAATTTGAATCAAGGATTCAAATTTCAAATTCAAATATGGCCTTTTAAAGTGCTTTTCCTTGTTCTGCTTAAAACATCAATTTAACTTGTTTGATCATGCATGGAAATAGTACAGATGGATAGATTGGATTTTTCTGATCATTTTTCATATATAATTTGTCCAATTTGGAATTACAGAATAAAAGTTATGAATTTTTGAAGTTTAAATAATATTCTGGAATTTCCTGATTTAAATTAAATCCAGAAATTATAGTTATTGCGCCAGCATGACGTCAGCATGACGTCAGTGCTCAACTGCGGCTGGCTGGAGTCAAACCTGACGTGTGGGGCCCACACGTCAGTGACAGGGGGGTTAAACAGGGTTAAATTAATTCTAATTACTAATTAGTGGCGCTGGGGCCCACTGGTCAGTGTCAGGGGTTAACTAACAGTGGTTAGCGCTAATCTAACCATCTGACCGACAGGGCCCACGCGTCAGTGACACTCGGGGGTCAAACCCCAGGTCGGACAAGTCAAACCCCACCGGCGACATGACGCCGGCGAGGCCCGAGACGGCGGCGAAAGTGCTTTTTGCCATTCCGGCAACCAAATGGACGGCGGAAGGCATCTACGTGTTGCTGAGGTTGAGCCGCGACTATTGGTGGTGGTGGTTGGGCTCGGGGTGGCCGGAGTTGATGGCGGCGAGCTCGGCTGCGGCTGCCGGAGTTCGGGTGCGGTCGGAATCGACGTTGCAGGGGGCTTGGGGAGGCGTTAGTGCGCGCTGCGTGCTCCTGGTGAGGTGGGGAGCACGATAGTGCGCTCGGTTGGGTGCTACGGTGACCGTGGCCACGACGGCGACATCGCCGGCGGCGTGGAGCTCTCGGCCAAGGTGGGGCTAGGGCCTAGAGGTCGAAAGAGACCAGGGGAGAAGGGGGAAACGATCCGGGGGCTCACCGCGGGGCTGCAGAGGTGGTTAGCGGGCTCGGGGACGCGCTGGAGACGACGAATTCGACGGCGACGATGATCGGAGCCCGAAGAGGGGAACGGCGACGCGGCGGCGATGCAGGGCTTCCGGGGAGCTGTGGAGCGGTGGGGAGGAAGAGGGAGTCGAGGCGGAGCTCCTGAGCTAGTCGGGGGAGCGAGGGGTGGTCGGAGATGGCTGCTATGGCGAACGGC
>NW_021171663.1:0-3917 GCF_002162155.2 Triticum dicoccoides
TAACTCAAATATTCGTCTCCGCGACTAGATCGCAGAAACTTTATTTTTACGATGATTTTTCCACTTCACTCTGAAATTCTTTGAACCTTTCAACTATTTCAGACTTATGTTTCATCAAGTAGATATCCCCATATCTGCTCAAATCATCCGTGAAGGTCAGAAAAATAACGATACTTGCCACGAGCATCAACACTCATTGGATCGCATACATCTGTATGTATTATTTCCAATAAGTCAGTAGCTCGTTTCATTGTTCCGGAGAACGGAGTTTTAGTCATCTTGCCCAAAAAGGCACGGTTCGCAAGCATCAAATGATTCATAACCAAGTGATTCCGAAAATCCATCTTTATGGAGTTTCTTCATGCGCTTTACACCGATATGACCCAAACGGCAGTGCCACAAATAAGTTGCACTATCATTATTAACTTTGCATCTTTTGGCTTCAACATTATGAATATGTGTATCACTACGATCGAGAACCAACAAACTATTTTCGTTGGGTGTATGACCATTGAAGGTTTTATTCATTTAAATGGAACAACAATTACTCTCTGATTTTAAATAAATAACTGTATTGCAATAAACATGATCAAATCATATTCATGCTCAACGCAAACGCCAAATAACATTTATTTAGGTTTAACACTAATCCCGAAAGTATAGGGAGTGTGCGATGATGATCATATCAATCTTGGAACTACTTCCAACACTCATCGTCACTTCCCCTTCAACTAGTCTTTGTTTATTCTGTAACTCCTGTTTCGAGTTACTAATCTTAGCAACCGAACAAGTATCAAATACTCATGGGCTACTATAAACACTAGTAAAGCACACATCAATAACCTGTATATCAAATATACCCTTGTTCACTTTGCCATCCTTCTTATCCACCAAATATTCAGGGCATTTCTGCTTCCAGTGACCATTTCCTTTGCAGTGTAAGCACTCAGTTTCAGGCTTTGGTCTAGCTTTAGTCTTCTTCACGGGAGTGACAACTTGTTTGCCATTCTACTTGAAGTTTCCCTTTCTTTCCCTTTGCCCTTTTCTTGAAACTAGTGGTCTTGTCAATCATCAACACTTGATGCTCTTTCTTGATTTCTACCTTCGTTGATTTCAACATCACGAAGAGCTCGGGAATCGTTTTCGTCATCCCTTGCATACTATAGTTCATCTTGAAGTTCTAGTAACTTAGTGGTGGTGACTAGAGAATTCTGTCAATCACTATCTTATCTGGAAGATTAACTCCCACTTGATTCAAGCGATTGAAATATCCAGACAATCTGAGCACATGCTCACTAGTTGAGCGATTCTCCTCCATCTTTTAGCTATAGAACTTGTTGGAGACTTCATATCTCTCAACTCGGGTATTTGCTTGAAATATTAACTTTAATTCCTGGAACATCTCATATGGTCCATGATGTTCAAAACATCTTTGAATTCCCGATTCTAAGCCATAAAGCATGGTGCACAAAACTATCAAGTAGTCATCATATTGAGCTAGCCAAACGTTCATAACGTCTGCATCTGCTCCTGCAATAGGTCTGTCACCTAGCGGTGCATTAAGGACATAATTCTTCTGTGCAGCAATGAGGATAAACCTCAGATCACGGATCCAATCCGCATCATTGCTACTAACATCTTTCAACACAATTTTCTCTAGGAACATATCAAAATAAACATATGAAAGCAACAACGCGAGCTATTGATTTCCAACATAATTTGCAAAATACTACCAGGACTAAGTTCATGATAAATTTAAGTTCAATTAATCATATTACTTAAGAACTCCCACTTAGACAGACATCTCTCTAGTCATCTAAGTGATCACGTGATCCAAATCAACTAAACCATATCCGATCATCACGTGAGATGGAGTAGTTTTCAATGATGAACATCACTATGTTGATCATATCTACTATATGATTCACGCTCGACCTTTCGGTCTCCGTGTTCCGAGGCCATATCTGCATATGCTAGGCTTGTCAAGTTTAACCTGAGTATTCCGCGTGTGCAAAACTGGCTTGCACCCGTTGTAGATGGACATAGAGCTTATCACACCCGATCATCACGTGGTGTTTGGGCACGACGAACTTTGGCAACGGTGCATACTCAGGGAGAACACTTCTTGATAATTTTTAGTGAGAGATCATCTTAAAATGCTACCGTCAATCAAAGCAAGATAAGATGCATAAAGGATTAACATCACATGCAATCAATATAAGTGATATGATATGGCCATCATCATCTTGTGCTTGTGATCTCCATCTCCGAAGCACCGTCGTGATCACCATCGTCACCGGCGCGACACCTTGATCTCCATCGTAGCATCGTTGTCGTTTACGCCATCTATTGCTTCTACGACTATCGCTACCGCTTAGTGATAAAGTAAAGCAATTACAAGGCGTTTGCATTTCATACAATAAAGCGACAACCATATGGCTCCTGCCAGTTGCCGATAACTTCAGTTACAAAACATGATCATCTCATACAATAAAATATAGCATCACGTCTTGGCCATATCACATCACAACATGCCCTGCAAAAACAAGTTAGACGTCCTCTACTTTGTTGTGGCAAGTTTTACGTGGCTGCTACGGGCTGAGCAAGAACCGTTCTTACCTACGCATCAAAACCACAACGATAGTTTGTCAAGTTGGAGCTGTTTTAACCTTCGCAAGGACCAGGCGTAGCCACACTCGGTTCAACTAAACTTGGAGAAACTGACACCCGCTAGTCACCTGTGTGCAAAGCACGGCGGTAAAACCAGTCTCGCGTAAGCGTACGCGTAATGTCGGTCCGGGCCGCTTCATCCAACAATACCGCCGAACCAAAGTATGACATGCTGGTAAGCAGTATGACTTGTATCACCCACAACTCACTTGTGTTCTACTCGTGCATATAACATCAACGCATAAAACCTAGGCTCTAATACCACTGTTGGGGAATGTAGTAATTTCAAAAATTTCCTACGCACACGCAAGATCATGGTGATGGCATAGTAACGAGAGGGGAGAGTATTGTCCACGTACCCTCGTAGATCGTAAGCGGAAGCGTTATGACAACGCGGTTGATGTAGTCGTACGTCTTCACGATCCGACCGATCCAAGTACCGAATGTACGGCACCTCCGTGTTCAGCACACGTTTAGCTCGATGACGTCCCCCGGGCTCCAATCCAGCGAAGCGTCGAGGATGAGTTCCGTCAGCACGACGGCGTGGTGACGATGATGATGTTCCACCGACGCAGGGCTTCGCCTAAACTCCGCGACGATATGACCGATGTGGAATATGGTGGAGGGGGCATCGCACACGGCTAAGGAACGATCCGTAGATCAACTTGTGTTGTGTGTCTAGAGGTGCCCCCTGCCCCCGTATATAAAGAAGCCAGGGGGAGGGGTTCGGCCGGCCAGGAGGGGCACGCCAGGAGGAGTCCTCCTCCCACCGGGAGTAGGACTCCCCCCCTTCCTTGTTGGAGTAGGAGAGAAGGAAAGAGGGGGAGAGGAGGAAGGAAAAGGGGGCTGCACCCCTTGTCCAATTCGGACCAGAGGGGGGACTGCGCCCCTCCTTCCTTTCGGCCTCTCTCCTCTATTCCCGTATGGCCCAATAAGGCCCATATACTCCCCGGCGAATTCCCGTAACTCTCCGGTACTCCGAAAAATACCCGAATGACTCGGAACCTTTTCGAACTCCGAATATAGTCGTCCAATATATCGATCTTTACGTCTCGACCATTTCGAGACTCCTCGTCATGTCCCCGATCTCATCCGGGACTCCGAACTCCTTCGGTACATCAAAACTCATAAACTCATAATATAACTGTCATCGTAACGTTAAGCGTGCGGACCCTACGGGTTCGAGAACTATGTAGACATGACCTAGAACTATTCTCGGTCAATAACCAATAGCGGAACCTGGATGT
>NW_021171664.1:0-3410 GCF_002162155.2 Triticum dicoccoides
CTGCCAGTTGCCGATAACTCGGTTACAAAACATGATCATCTCATACAATAAAATTTAGTATCATGTCTTGACCATATCACATCACAACATGCCCTGCAAAAACAAGTTAGACATCCTCTACTTTGTTGTTGCAAGTTTTATGTGGCTGCTACGGGCTTAAGCAGGAACCAATCTTACCTACGCATCAAAACCAAAACGATAGTTTGTCAAGTTGGTGTTGTTTTAACTTTCGCAAGGACCGGGCGTAGCCACACTCGGTTCAACTAAAGTTGGAGAAACTGTCACCCGCTAGCCACCTTTGTGCAAAGCACGTCGGGAGAACCGGTCTCGCGTAAGCGTACGCGTAATGTCGGTCTGGGCCGCTTCGTCCAATAATACCGCCGAACCAAAGTATGACATGCTGGTAAGCAGTATGACTTATATCGCCCACAACTCACTTGTGTTCTACTCGTGCATATAACATCAACACATAAAACCTAGGCTCGGATGCCACTGTTGGGGAACGTAGTAATTTCAAAAAAATTCCTACGCACACGCAAGATCATGGTGATGCATAGCAACGAGAGGGGAGAGTGTGATCTACGTACCCTCGTAGACCGATAGCGGAAGCGTTAGCACAACGCGGTTGATGTAGTCGTACGTCTTCACGGCCCAACCGATCAAGCACCGAAACTACGGCACCTCCGAGTTTTAGCACACGTTTAGCTCGATGACGATCCCCGGACTCTGATCCAGCAAAGTGTCGGGGAAGAGTTCCGTCAGCACGACGGCGTGGTGACGATCTTGATGTTCTACTGTCGCAGGGCTTCGCCTAAGCACCGCTACAATATTATCGAGGATTATGGTGGAAGGGGGCACCGCACACGGCTAAGACTATGATCACGTGGATCAACTTGTGTCTATGGGGTGCCCCCTGCCTCTGTATATAAAGGATCAAGGGGGGGTGCGGCCGGCCAAGAGGAGGGCGCGCCAGGAGGAGTCCTACTCCCACCGGGAGTAGGATTCCCCCCTTTCCTAGTTGGAATAGGATTCGGGAAGGGGGAAAGGAGAGAGAGAGAAGGAAGGGGGGCACCGGCCCCCTATCCTTGTCCTATTCGGACTAGGGGGGAGGGGCGCGCGCCCCAGCCCTGGCCACCTCTCCTCTCTTCCACTAAAGCCCACTAAGGCCCATATACCTCCCGGAGGGTTCCGGTAACCTCCCGGTACTCCGGTAAAATCCCGATTTCACCCGGAACACTTCCGATATCCAAATATAGGCTTCCAATATATCAATCTTTATGTCTCAACCATTTCAAGACTCCTCGTCATGTCCCCGATCTTATCCGGGACTCTGAACTCCTTCGGTACATCAAAACTCATAAAATCATAATATAACTGTCATTGAAACCTTAACCGTGCGGACCCTATGGGTTCGAGAACAATGTAGACATGACCGAGACACGTCTCTAGTCAATAACCAATAGCGGAACCTGGATGCTCATATTGGCTCCCACATATTCTACGAAGATCTTTATCGGTCAGACCGCATAACAACATACGTTGTTCCCTTTGTCATCGGTATGTTACTTGCCCGAGATTCGATCGTCGGTATCTTAATACCTAGTTCAATCTCGTTACCGGCAAGTCTCTTTACTTGTATAAGTCATAGTCATAGGAACATGTATAAGTCATGAAGAAAGCAATAGCAACATACTAAACGATCGGGTGCTAAGCTAATGGAATGGGTCATGTCAATCACATCATTCTCCCAATGTGATCCCGTTAATCAAATAACAACTCTTTTGTTTATGGTTAGGAAACATAACCATCTTTGATTAACGAGCTAGTCAAGTAGAGGCATACTAGTGACACTCTGTTTGTGTATGTATTCACACATGTATTATGTCTCCGGTTAGTACAATTCTAGCATGAATAATAGACATTTATCATGATATAAGGAAATAAATAATAACTTTATTATTGCCTCTAGGGCATATTTCCTTCAGTCTCCCACTTGCACTAGAGTCAATAATCTAGTTCACATCGCCATGTGATTTAACAGCAATAGTTCACATCGATATGTGATTAACACCTGTAGTTCACATCGATATGTGATCAACACCCAAAGGGTTTTACTAGAGTCAGTAATCTAGTTCACATCGATATGTGATTAACACCCAAAGAGTACTAAGGTGTGATCATGTTTTGCTTGTGAGATAATTTTAGTCAACGGGTCTGTCACATTCAGATCCGTAAGTATTTTGCAAATATTTATGTCAACAATGCTCCGCACGGAGCTACTCTAGCTAATTGCTCCCACTTTCAATATGTATCTAGATTGAGACTTAGAGTCATCCAGATCTGTGTCAAAACTTGCATCGACGTAACTTTTTACGACGAACCTTTTTGTTCACCTCCATAATTGAGAAATATTTCCTTATTCCACTAAGGATAATTTTGACCGCTGTCCAGTGATCTACTCTTAGATCACTATTGTACTCCCTTGCTTAACACAGTGTAGAGTGTACAATAGATCTGGTACACAGCATGGCATACTTCATAGAACCTATGGCCAAGGCATAGGGAATGACTTTCACTCTCTTTCTACCTTTTGCCATGGTCGGGCTTTGAGTCTTACTCAACTTCACACCTTGTAATACAGGCAAGAACTCTTTCTTTGACTGCTCTATTTTGAACTACTTCAAAATCTTGTCAAGGTATATACTTATTGAAAAAACTTATCAAGCATTTTGATCTATCTCTATAGATCTTGATGCTCAATATGTAAGCAGCTTCACCGAAGTCTTTCTTTGAAAAACTCCTTTCAAACACTCCTTTATGCTTTACAGAATAATTCTACATTATTTCCGATCAACAATATGTCATACACATATACTTATCAGAAATGTTGTAGTGCTCCCACTCACTTTCTTGTGAATACAGGCTTCACCGCAAGTCTGTATAAAACTATATGCTTTGATCAACTTATCAAAACGTATATTCCAACTCCGAGATGCTTGCACCAGTCCATAGATGGATCGCTGGAGCTTGCATATTTTGTTAGCACCTTTAGGATTGACAAAACCTTCTGGTTGTATCATATACAACTCTTCTTTAAATCCATTAAGGAATGTAGTTTTGTTTATCCATTTGCCAGATTTCATAAAATTGCGGCAATTGCTAACATGATTTGGACAGACTTAAGCATCGCTACGAGTGAGAAAATTTCATCGTAGTCAACACCTTGAACTTTGTCAAAAACATTTTTCGACAAGTCTAGCTTTTGTAGATAGTAACACTACTATCAGCGTCCGTCTTCCACTTGAAGATCCATTTATTTTCTATGGCTTGCCGATCATCGGGCAAATCAACCAAAGTCCATACTTTGTTCTCATAAATGGATCATATCTCAGATTTCATGGCTTTAAGCC
>NW_021171665.1:0-1561 GCF_002162155.2 Triticum dicoccoides
CAAGCAGGATATACAACAACTCTCTCTCCAACTTTCCTCTTGAAAAGTTTGAGACAATTTTCTGATAAATTCTTTCAAAGAATGCTACTAACTCAAGCTTTCCAATGCAAAAAGAATCACTCAATTCCGAGTTGATATGAGGAGTCAAAGAATTCTAAAACTGGCCTGAAAAATTGGAACAAGTTGTGTTCACGAACTTCGGAGGGCAAAAAGACCTATTTAGGAGCCGATTTTGAGGTGTCAAATATTGAACTAGCTTCTGCAACTATTTAGATGCGGCTCGTCGCTATCTTCAATTTGAGTACTCACGGAGCCAAAACTGACTTCGTATGAGGAAGATACACCTGTTTTACTGAACAGTGCGCAAAACAGATTCCAATCCGAATTCAGGTACGAGATTGATTCTAGATAGATCCAATTTTTTTTTCTTCTCTCTTTTTTTCTAATGCCTTTTTTTTCTTTTTCTTCTCCCTCTTTTTCTTTTTTTTTCTTTCCTTTTTTCTCTCTTTTTTTTCTTTATCTTCTTTTTCTCCCTCTTTCCAAGACAAACTAGATAAGATGCAGATTCGATCAGGCGAAGATGTGAGTGACCTCAACTATGATTATGACAATAAACAGTGCGTAGCACATGGTGGAAATTGGTGGATGGGATAATGATGCAGCGGCTGCGTGACTAATGTGAACAGAACTCGAAACTCTAAAGGAACTAGACACTAAGACCAGCAACTCGACACGGCGATGCAACCGATAATTCAATAATGCAAACAATGAATAGAAAATTGCAAAGGCTCAGTCTGGCTAGGACAAAGGATGAATAGATCTAACTTTTGTTTTGTGGCTTTTTCTTGGACAATAGGTAAGAAAATAAATCTAATCTAGGAAAAACTGGAAATTCTCACCGAGCAACCTGAAAACTGATACCACTTGATAGAGGCGGGGGTGTCCCGATCTTTCGATGAGATGATAACTATCGATTTGGTGGAGACGACTTTGACGATTCGACTACAAACGTGCATGACGTTGCGCCTTAGCAATCGCTAAACCAACTCCGAGAGGTTATTGACCACGCCAGAGCACAATCAACCTGACCACGAAGGTCTATTCCTACAAGCAATCGAAGAACAAGCAAGAATATGATAAAGCAATCTGAATATTGCGAATATAGATGAAGTATTGATAAAGGTGGGGATCTGTAAACGGTCTTGGTCTGGTCGTTGGACACAAACAAAGTACACGAAGTTGCAATGGCTAACTTTTAACTAAACAAATCCCAAGGAAAAGCTACTAGATGGATCTACTTATATAGGAGCAAGGGGTGGCGGCCAAGGAGGTGGGAGGACGTCCCAAGGCAGCCTAAAACTAAATCTAGGTCGTACAAGGCCAATGGGCCCAAGTGGAGTTGATGTAACACCTTTGGACTTGTAGTTTGACTCGGATTCTGCTGCAGCATCAGATTGTTTCATCCACAACTCAACGCTCCGGACGAATTTGAAGGTGATTCCAATTGGGTTGGAAAGTGCACGAAATCTAGTTTCCAACAAAAAAAGAATCACCCAATTCG
>NW_021171666.1:0-1555 GCF_002162155.2 Triticum dicoccoides
GAACGGAGTCTTGGTCATTTTACCCATAAGGCATGGTTCGCACGTGTCAAATGATTCATAATCAAGAGACTCTAAAAGTCCATCAGCATGGAGCTTCTTCATGCGTTTGACACCTATGTGACCAAGGCGGCAGTGCCACAAGTATGTGGGACTATCATTATTAACCTTACTTCTTTTGGTACTCACATTATGAACATGTGTAGCATCACGTTCGAGATTCATAAAGAATAAACCATTCACCATAGGAGCATGACCATAAAACATATCTCTCATAAAAATGGAACAACCATTATTCTCAGATTTAAAAGAGTAGCCATCTCGAATTAAACGAGATCCCGATACAATGTTCATGCTCAAAGCTGGCACTAAATAACAATTATTAAGGTTTAAAACTAATCCCGAAGGGAGATGCAGAGGCAGCGTGCCGACGGCGATCACATTGACCTTGGAACCATTCCCGACGCGCATCGTCACCTCGTCCTTTGCCAGTTTCCGCTCATTCCGCAGCCCCTGCTTTGAGTTACAAATGTGAGCAACTGCACCGGTATCAAATACCCAGGAGCCACTACGGGCACTAGTAAGGTACACATCAATTACATGTATATCACATATACCTTTTGTTTTGCCGGCCTTCTTATCCGCTAAGTACTTAGGGCAGTTCCGCTTCCAGTGACCGCTTCCCTTGCAATAAAAGCACTCAGTCTCGGGCTTGGGTCCATTCTTTGGCTTCTTCCCGGCAGCTTGCCTACCGGGCGCGGCAACCTCCTTGCCGTCCTTCTTGAAGTTCTTTTTACCCTTGCCTTTCTTGAACTTAGTGGTTTTATTGACCATCAACACTTGATGTTCCTTCCTGACTTCTACCTCTGCTGATTTCAGCATAGCAAATACTTCAGGAATGGTCTTTTCCATCCCCTGCATATTGAAGTTCATCACAAAGCTCTTGTAGCTTGGTGGAAGCGACTGGAGGATTCTGTCAATGACCGCATCATCCGGGAGATTAACTCCCAGCTGAGTCAAGCGGTTATGCAACCCAGACATAGTGAGTATGTGCTCACTGATAGAACAGTTTTCCTCCATCTTACAGCTGAAGAATTTGTCGGAGACTTCATATCTCTCGACCCGGGCATGAGCTTGGAAAACCATTTTCAGCTCTTCGAACATCTCATATGCTCCATGTCTCTCAAAACGCTTTTGGAGCCCCGGCTCTAGGCTGTAAAGCATGCCGCACTGAACGAGGGAGTAGTCATCGAAACGTGCCTGCCAAGCGTTCATAACATCTTGTTCTGCAGGGAGAACGGGTGCGTCACCAAGCGGTGCTTGTAGGACATAATCTTTCTTGGCAGCTATGAGGATGATCCTCAGGTTCCGGACCCAGTCTGTATAGTTGCTGCCATCGTCTTTCAGCTTAGTTTTCTCTAGGAACGCGTTGAAGTTGAGGACTACGTTGGCCATTTGATCTACAAGACATATTGCAAAGATTTTAGACTAAGTTCATGATAATTAAGTTCAACTAATCAAATTATTAGTGAACTCCCACTTAGATTAGACATCCCTC
>NW_021171667.1:0-1484 GCF_002162155.2 Triticum dicoccoides
AGACCCTCGTGGTCAGGTTGATCGTGCTCCGGCGTGGTCAATAACCTCTCGGAGTTGGTTTAGCGATTGCTAAGGCGCGACGTCCTCGCACGTTCGTAGTCGGATCGTCAAAGTCGACTTCCACCAAAGCGATATCCATCATCTCATCGAAAGACGGGACACCTTTGCCTCTATCAAGTGGTATCAGATTTCCAGGTTGCTCGGTGAGATTTTACAGTTTTTCGTAGTTTAGATCGAGTCTGTCTTCATACCTATAGTCCACGAAAAAGCCACAAAAAAAATTAGGGTTAGTTCATCATATCCGAACCAATCTGAGCCTTTGCATAATCTTTTTAGGGTTTTGCTTTGTTGAATTTGCGGTTGCATCATCGTTTCTAGTTGCTGGTCTTAGAGTCTAGTCTTTTAGAGTTTCGAGTTCTGGTCATAAGTTGTCACGCCGCCGCCGCACCATCATCATCGCCCCTGCCATCTACCACCACCGCTCCGAACCCGTATCCATATACCACCACCAATCCGTGTCCATATACCACCACCGATCCATATCCATATACTACCACCGCTACCACCACCGCTGCCATATACCACCACCATATATCCACCACCAATCCGATTTCCTTGCTTATTAGGTTTGTTTTCGAGATCCATCTAGTTTCCGATTCGTGTTTCCTTGCCGGAGTAGGTTTCGGAAAAAAAACATTTCGAAACAAAGCTCCATTTAGGCCCAAAATTTTTCGGAAACGCATTTTTCGAAAAAAATTCTGGCTATCCTATTTTTAGGTGTTTCTGAGTGTTTTGAGACACGTGCCATTATAGGAAGTTTTTTTTGACCCGTTTCCAGTTTTTGGGTCCGGGCAGTCGAAAAAAAAAATTGGTCGAAAAAATTTCGTGCCCATCCTGTCAGTTTGAGCTAGGAAGAGTTTTGAGACACTCGCCATTATAGTGATTTTTCGCAAAAAAAAACAGCGCAAAAAAAAGAGCGCAAAAAAAAAGAGCGAAAAAAAAATTCAGAGTGTGCTTTTCCCTTGTTTACGTGCCGCGCCGTGATTTTGTTGGTGTTCCAGGCTCGCGTCTCTAGCACAGTCTAGCCTAGGACCAGCACAGTACCGTCGTTGAGCGTTTATTCAACTTTGCATCTCTGAATTGATTATTGCTGACCCTTTTTGCTACCATACTATAAGCCTTCCCAGCTCCACATACATCTACGTCGTGTGTTTGACTCTCCCTGGTAATCGCTCTATCCAAGCTTTGAGAGTTTTTGACTACAACGGTTGCCGATCACCGCCTGCTGCTGGGTAAGAACTGGTAAGAATTTGAGATTTGCTTGACGGATTTGTGATACACCACCACCACTTCTTAGTAGTCTGTAGGATCATATTCTTGTGTGTTTCTATTGCTGCTAACCATGCCAGGATCACAAGCCGACGAGATTGACTGGGAGAACTTATCGAACAAGGAGCTTCATGATAAGTTTCAGCAAATGATGA
>NW_021171668.1:0-1031 GCF_002162155.2 Triticum dicoccoides
CTCGACCTCGGCAGAAAAGAGAGAAAGGACGAAGGTCGTCCCCTATGCTTTAGACGTAGGCTCTACAGTATGCTATGCTAAGTACCGCACCTGATGTGTGCCTTGCCACATGTCTGGCAAGAGAGTACAAAGGTGATCAAGGAGTGGATCATCAGATAGCGGTCAAAGTTATCCTTAGAGGAATAAGGATATGTTTCTCGATTATGGAGGTGATAAAGAGTTCGGCGTAAAGGGTTACGTTGATGCAAGCTTTAACACCTATCCGAATGACTCTGAGTAGCAAACCGGATACGTATAGTGGAGCAACCATTTGGAATAGCTCCAAGTGGAGCGTGGAAGCAGCATTTACAATATGACCTAGAAATTTGCGAAGTACATACGGATCTGAATGTTACAGATCCATTGACTAAAACCTCTCTCACAAGCAGAACATGATCAAACCCCAAAACTCATTGAGTCTTAATCACATGATGATGTGAACTAGTTTAATGACACTAGTAAACTCTTTGGATGTTGGTCACATGGTGATGTGACCTGTCAGTGTTAATCACATGGTGATGTGAACTAGATTATTGACTCTAGTGCAAGTGGGAGACTGTTGGAAATATACCCTAGAGGCAATAATAAAAGTGTTATTATTATATTTCTTTGTTCATGATAATAGTCTTTTATTCATGCTATAACTGTATTATCCGGAAATCGTAATACACGTGTGAATACATAGACCACAATATGTCCCTAGTGAGCCTCTAGTTGACTAGCTCGTTGTGATCAACAGATAGTCATGGTTTCCTGGCTATGGACATTGGATGTCGTTGATAACGGGATCACATCATTAGGAGAATGATGTGATGGACAAGACCCAATCCTAAGCCTAGCACAAAGATCGTGTAGTTCGTATGCTAAAGCTTTTCTAATGTCAAGTATCTTTTCCTTAGACCATGAGATTGTGCAACTCCCGGATACCGTAGGAATGCTTTGGGTGTATCAAACGTCACAACGTAACTGGGTGGCTATAAAGGTGCATTACA
>NW_021171669.1:0-1154 GCF_002162155.2 Triticum dicoccoides
CGAGACTGGGATTTGTCACTCCGTGTAAACGGAGAGGTATCTCTGGGCCCACTCGGTAGGACATCATCATATGCGCAATGTGACCAAGGAGTTGATCACGGGATGATGTGTTACGGAACGAGTAAAGTGACTTGCCGGTAACGAGATTGAACAAGGTATTGGATACCGACGATCGAATCTCGGGCAAGTAACATACCGATAGACAAAGGGAATTGAATACGGGATTGATTAAGTCCTTGACATCGTGGTTCATCCGATGAGATCATCGTGGAACATGTGGGAGCCAACATGGGTATCCAGATCCCGCTGTTGGTTATTGACCGGAGAACGTCTCGGTCATGTCTACATGTCTCCCGAACCCGTAGGGTCTACACACTTAAGGTTCGATGACGCTAGGGTTATAAAGGAAGCTTGTATGTGGTAACCGAATGTTGTTCGGAGTCCCGGATGAGATCCCGGACGTCAGAGGAGTTCCGGAATGGTCCGGAGGTAAAGATTTATATATAGGAAGTCCTGTTTCGGCCATCGGGACAAGTTTCGGGGTCATCGGTATTGTACCGGGACCACCGGAAGGGTCCCGGGGGCCCACCGGGTGGGGCCACCTGCCCCGGGGGGCCACATGGGCTGTAGGGGTGCGGCTTGGCCTACATGGGCCAAGGGCACCAGCCCCTAGAGGCCCATGCGCCAAGATATAGGAAAAAGGGGAGAGTCCTAAAAGGGGAAGGCACCTCCGAGGTGCCTTGGGGAGGATGGACTCCTCCCCCCTCCTTAGCCGCACCCCTTTCTTGGAGTAGGGGGCAAGGCTGCGCCTCCCCCTTCTCCCCTGCCCCTATATATAGTGGAGGGGAGGGAGGGCATCCATACCTGAGCCCTTGGCGCCTCCCTCCCTCCCGTGACACCTCCTCCTCTCCCGTAGGTGCTTGGCGAAGCCCTGCAGGATTGCCACGCTCCTCCACCACCACCACGCCGTTGTGCTGCTGTTGGATGGAGTCTTCCTCAACCTCTCCCTCTCTCCTTGCTGGATCAAGGCATGGGAGACGTCACCGGGCTGTACGTGTGTTGAACGCGGAGGTGCCGTCCGTTCGGCACTTGATCATCGGTGATCTGAATCACGACGAGTACGACTCCATCAACCCCGTTCACTTGAACGCTTC
>NW_021171670.1:0-681 GCF_002162155.2 Triticum dicoccoides
GTTACGCTAAGACAGGTTGGCAATGGTGTCACGTGCTCGTCTCAGCGTCCGTCGTCGCTACCGCGACGACGTCCGCCTCGACTCGCGTTACGCTAAAAAAGGGAGGCAGTGCTGTCACGTGCTCGTCTCAGCGTCCGTCGTCGCTACCGCAACGACGTCCGCCTCGACTCGCGTTATGCTAGGACAGGGTGGCACTGGTGTCACGTGCTCGTCTCGGTGTCCGTCGTCGCTACCGCAACGACGTCCGCCTCGACTCGCGTTACACTAAGACAGGGAGGCAGTGGTGTCACGTACTCGTCTCGGCGTGCGTCGTTGCTACCGTGTCAATGTCCGCATCGACTCGCATTACGCTAAGAAAGGGTGGCACTGGTGTCACGTGCTCGTCTCGGCATCCGTCGTCGCTACCGCGACGACGTCCGCCTCGACTCGCATTACGCTAAGACTGGGAGGCAGTGGTGACACGTGCTCGTCTCGGCGGCCGTCGTCGCTACCGCGACGACCTCCGCCTCGACTCGCGTTACGCTAAGACAGGGAGGCAGTGGTGTCACGTGCTCGTCTCGGCGTCCATCGTTGCTACCGCGACGACGTCCGCCTCGACTCGCGTTACGCTAAGACAGGGAGGCACTGGTGTCACGTGCTCGTCTCGGCGTCCGTCGTCGCTACCGCGACGACGTCCGCCTC
>NW_021171671.1:0-6816 GCF_002162155.2 Triticum dicoccoides
TACCGGCAAGTCTCTTTACTCATTCTGTAATACATCATCCCGCAACTAACTCATTTAGTTGCAATGCTTGCAAGGCTTAAGTGATGTGCATTACCGAGAGGGCCCAGAGATACCTCTCCGACAATCGGAGTGACAAAACCTAATCTCGAAATACGCCAACCCAACATGTACCTTTGGAGACACCTGTAGTACTCCTTTATAATCACCCAGTTATGTTGTGACGTTTGGTAGTACCCAAAGTGTTCCTCCGGTACACGGGAGTTGCATAATCTCATAGTTATAGGAACATGTATAAGTCATGAAGAAAGCAATAGCAACATACTAAACGATCGGGTGCTAAGCTAATGGAATGGGTCATGTCAATCAGATCATTCTCTTAATGATGTGATTCCGTTAATCAAATAACAACTCTTTGTTCATGGTTAGGAAACATAACCATCTTTGATTAACGAGCTAGTCAAGTAGAGGCATACTAGTGACACTTTGTTTGTCTATGTATTCACACATGTATTATGTTTCCGGTTAATACAATTCTAGCATGAATAATAAACATTTATCATGATTATAACGAAATAAATAATAACTTTATTATTGCCTCTAGGGCATATTTCCTTCAGAGATCCCATCTTGGCGCCTGTTCCGGAGCTCCGCCAGAGGGGGCATCGATCATGGAGGGCTTCTACATCAACACCATAGCCTCTCCGATGAAGTGTGAGTAGTTGACCTCAGACCTACGGGTCCATAGTTATTACCTAGATGGCTTCTTCTCTCTTTTTGGATCTCAATACAATGTTCTCCCCCTCTCTTGTGGAGAACTATTCGATGTAATCTTCTTTTTGCGGTGTGTTTGTTGAGACCGATGAATAATATTTGAATCTTCTCTGAATTCTTTTATGTATGATTGGTTATCTTTGCAAGTCTCTTCGAATTATCAGTTTGGTTTGGCCTACTAGATTGATCTTTCTTGCAATGGGAGAAGTGCTTAGCTTTGGTTCAATCATGCGGTGTCCTTTCCCAGTAACAGTAGGGGCAGCAAGGCACGTATTGTATTGTTGCCATCGAGGACAACAAGATGGGGTTTTCATCATATTTTATGAGTCTATCCCTCTACATCATGTCATCTTACTTAAGGAGTTAATCTGTATTTAACTTAATACTCTAGATGCATGCTGGATAGCGGTCGATGAGTGGAGTAATAGTAGTAGATGCAGGCAGGAGTCGGTCTACTTGTCTCGGACGTGATGCCTATATACATGATCTTACCTAGATAATCTCATAACTATGCTCAATTCTGTCAATTGCTCAATAGTAATTTGTTCACCCACCATAGAATACTTAAGCTCTCGAGAGAAGCCACCAGTGAAACTTATGGCCCCCGGGTCTATCTTTATCATATTAATCTCCTACTACTTAGTTATTTCCTATGGTTTTTTACTTTGCCTTTATTTTACTTTGCATCTTTATCACAAAAATACTAAAAAAATTATCATTATCATATCTATCAAATCTCACTCTCGTAAGTGGCCGTGTAGGGATTGACAACCCCTATTCGCGTTGGTTGCGAGGATTTATTTGTTTTGTGCAGCTATGAGGGACTGGCGCATAGCCTCCTACTGGATTGATACCTTGGTTCTCAAAACCTGAGGGAAATACTTACGCTACTTTGCTGCATCATCCCTCACTCTTCGGGAAAACCAACGCAATGCTCAAGAGGTAGCAAGGGTTGCTTTTTGTCGACGATCTGATGTTTCAACCTTGTTTTCCAGGCGGCCAACGCGTCGCTAAACTTGGTCATGGCGTGTTTGTTTATCTTCTTCATTGCCAGGTCCTTATCTGGATCTTTATTATCCTTTTCATTACGGTCCGGGAACAAGAATATCTGGTGCAGCTTCTTTAGGAGGGAGGGCCTCATATTATCTATTTTCTATAGTTTCCCATCGTTGATCGTGGCAGTTGTCCATACAATGCAACCTATTTGATTGTCGTAGCACGATCGCGCTTCCTGGGGCGCTATTGTCTCAAAAATACCGTCGGCCATCTCCGTGACCACCAGTCTAGTACTCATGAGCTGGTTTGGGCGCCGTGGCCTCTTTGCTTTCGGTTCTAGACCAACTCCGCTAGTCTCGGCGCCGGTCTCAGTCTCATCGCCGGTCTGCATGTCGGTATCAGTCACCGATGCGACAACACAGTCGCTGCAACATGGGTAAGGGAGACCACATCAGTGCTGGGGGGTCCGAAAATTGGGACACACTTTCGCGCATCGCGGGCCGCCTCTCAGACAGCTACTAGGGAGGCGGCGGAGTACCTGGGTGCGCGGTGAATCCCCGGGAACTCGGTGACCAACTTCCTTCCTGTGTGGCGCATGGAGATAACGACGACCCCGGCGAAGAGCAGCTTAGCCGCGAGCTGCACAGCCTCGTCCACCTCCTAAGTTGGGACCTCCGCGCGAGCGTTGCGGGGCCGCCGCTCGGATGGCTTCTGGAAGGCGGTTGTACATGGGCACAGGGTGAATCCCGGCGAGAGATGGCCATTGGCGCACGCAAGTAGACGACGACGTCCCCGACGAAGAGCAGCCCGGCTAGCTCGCCTCACTCTCCTTTGATTAGAAATGAAAGATTGGGAAGAAGCAGACTTGAACCTGCAGGGAAAGGATAAGGTGACGATGCACTCTCCACTCGTTCGGAGCGACATGCGTACTGAATGTATGAGAAACGTGACGTGGCAGAGACCCCAAGTTACTCCCTCCATTTTTTTTAGTCTGCATATAAAGTTTGGTCAAAGTCAGGATTTGTAAATTTTAACTAACTTTATAATAAAAAATATCAACATTCACAATATGAAATCAATATTGACAGATGCGTCATGAAATGTATTTCCATACTATATAGTTTTGGTATTGTAGATGTTCATATTTTTTTATATAAATGGGAAGTAGAGGCACTCTTCCATATAATGAAGTTTATAATATATGTGCTTATATTGTACTACAATTGTTTGAATAGCTTAGCATATGTTCAGATGTATGATATCTGTAATTTAAGCTCTTGAATTTTACATATAAATATTTATTAATAAATATGTACCCCTATAATAGCTAGGCCGTGCAGTTGCACGGGTAGATGACTAGTGATTACAATCTTGTTTGTGTGCAAGTCAAGCTTATCTAGTTTACACGTAACAACTTGTAGAACATTACAAAATTTATGCTTGCTAATAACTTCTAGAACACTACAACACATGACATGTAAAAGGAATTTGACGAGTCATGGCCTACTAAAGCAAGTTACATTACTAGTCTTATCTAACAGACCACACAAGATTACAAACTAAGTACCGTGACAGCCATGCTTATCTAGTTTATGCGTAACAATTTGCAGAAAATTACAAACTTAGTTTCAGAAAAATAGGCAATCTAGATTAGTGTTTGAGCTGTAAAGTGAATAAGATGAGTCATGCATGTTATCACACCTTTTTGGTGGTGGAATGATAGTGCAACAACAAGGAACTTTAATGACCAGTCCAAGAATACACTTGTAAGTAGTGCCACCAAACAGAACATACCAAATGATGATTTTTAGAAGCATCCAAGCACTTTCCACACAAACAAATGCCAATTGTGAAAGAGATCATTCCATGGCAGCTATAAATAGCCCCATAGCATGACGATCATCCTTCCTCATCCATCATTCTCATTAGTAGAGCGCATCATTTGAGCCAAGCAAGCTGTGGTCAATACAAATCCACCATGAAGACCTTTCTCATCCTTGCCCTCCTTGCTATCGTGGCGACCACCGCCACAACTGCAGTTAGAGTTCCAGTGCCACAATTGCAGCCACAAAATCCATCTCAGCAACAGCCACAACAGCAAGTTCCATTGGTACAACAACAACAATTTCTAGGGCAGCAACAACCATTTCCACCACAACAACCATATCCACAGCCGCAACCATTTCCATCACAACAACCATATCTGCAACTGCAACCATTTCCGCAGCTGCAACTACCATATTCGCAACCACAACCATTTCGACCACAACAACCATATCCACAACCACAGTATTCGCAACCACAACAACCAATTTCACAGCAGCAGCAGCAGCAGCAACAACAACAACAACAACAACAACAACAACAAGAACAACAAATCCTTCAACAAATTTTGCAACAACAACTGATTCCATGCATGGATGTTGTATTGCAGCAACACAACATAGCGCATGGAAGATCACAAGTTTTGCAACAAAGTACTTACCAGCTGTTGCAAGAATTGTGTTGTCAGCACCTATGGCAGATCCCTGAGCAGTCGCAGTGCCAGGCCATCCACAATGTTGTTCATGCTATTATTCTGCATCAACAAAAAAAACAACAACAACAACTATCGAGCCAGGTCTCCTTCCAACAGCCTCAGCAACAATATCCATTAGGCCAGGGCTCCTTCCGGCCATCTCAGCAAAACTCACAGGCCCAGGGCTCTGTCCAGCCTCAACAACTGCCCCAGTTCGAGGAAATAAGGAACCTAGCGCTACAGACGCTACCTGCAATGTGCAATGTCTACATCCCTCCATATTGCACCATCGCGCCATTTGGCATCTTCGGTACTAACTGAGAAGAAAATAACTCTAGTACTAGATATATGAAACACCGTTTTCTCAGTCCATGGTTTGGTCGTTGTAGCGGTGAAAAAATAATGTGACATGCACTATCATGTAAGAACCCGAACTATACTAGTTCAAACTTGGGAATAAAAGACAAACACAGGTCTTGTCTACATATTTATGTTGCATCTATTTATATATTAAAAGTAATATAAGGTGAACCAGGAGCAAGGTAAATACGCTAGAAAATTGCACGTTAATTAGAAATTACTAGCCCTCGATCTGGTACATCTTAACAAATAGAATTATCTTGACCGTTAGATTTATGTAACATATATAATGCTCTGGGCCTCCAACGACTGTACGTGACACATCTGAATGAACATATGTTAAAGAAAATATATTTGGTAAATGGCGGGCCTCTTTAAAAAGAGAACTCACGTACATGCACCAATTAAGAAAAACACATACATGTAAACGGGAAAAGGATGAGATTTTCTCACGTACGTGCTCCCTGGCTCCACCCCGTTGAAAAAATATACATCTGGAGGCCACTTTGTTTCCTCATCAAAAAAACATACGTTAAAAAGATTGCATGTATCCCAGGGAAAATAGTCAAGAAGAAGTCGGACTTTTCCTTACAAAAACAAGGAACGTGTTAAGTTGACTTCAAAGAAAAAAGAAACATGTTAAGTTAAAAAAAACAAGAAACCTGTTAAGTTAGAAAAAAACAAGGAACGTGTTGTCCAAGGAAAGATATGTGTCAAATTCTTACAAAAAAAAAGAATACACACACGTACGTTCATGCACTTGGAAAATAGAAAAAAAAGGAACATCACGTATGTATACACTTCGGAAACTCATTACATGACCATGTCTGATATACTCCTCTAATGCTTAATATTAGTGCGTAATAATTTATATTTAAAATTTAATTTACTGATCAAATATCCCCACTGTTTAAATTTTAATTTGGCACATTGTTTGGCTATAGTATGAACCTAAATTACCTCTTATTATTATATATCATGGTAATAATCCAAAGGCGACTAATCTGCGCCGGCGCACCGGCGCAATCAATTCGGCTGGACACAGTGTGGCCGTTTGATTAGATTGCATTTAACCGTCAGATCTGGAATCGTTTTCTTTCCAATTAAGCGATTCAACCAAACAGCAGAGGGGAAAACAAAGCAGCGCCGCCGCCAACACTATACATGGACGACCGATGTAGCAAAACCTTGAAGAACCGCCACCAGTCGCCACCCTCGCCGCTGGTCGCCGCCCTCGCCGTCGGTCACCGCCGGTCGCCGCCCTCGCCGCCTGCGTTTCTCATCGGCTTCATGCATGCAACAACATGCACTCGTTGTTGCAGGCTTGCATCTCCGGCTCCGGGGGACATGGCCGCATCTCCGGTAGCGCCGGCCGCCGGCCGCAGCACCTGTCGTTGTGGTCGCGCTGTACCTCGCCGTGTGCCCTCCCGAGGCTCTTGCTGGTTCCAACAAAAAATGATACCTGTTGTAGCAAAGAAGTATCGCTTCCAGCAAAAAAGCTTACCGCTACAGCCCGCCATCGTCATTGTAGCAAAAATGTAAACCCGATGTAGCTTCTGTGGTTGCCGACTGCAGCAAAAAATGACATGGTTGTAGCAAAACTCAAAAGAAAGACGACGGCCGGCCGCTGTGTATGGTGGTAACAAACCCTATAGCCGGTGGTAGCGAAAAACTTGATAGTTTGCAGCAAAAAAATGTTGTCACCCGTCGTCGAGGTTGCATCATATTCATGAATTATGTCGCAAAAAAACGTTGTCGCCGGTAGTAGCAAATGAAGCCGCCGGTAGTAGCAAAACAAGACACTGGTTCCAGCCAAAAAAAATCAGCGACAGAACCTTTGGTTGGTTCCAACAAAAAAACTTGTCGGTTGTAACATCCCTCGCCGCCGGATGTAGCATCTCCCGGGGCTGGTTGCAACACTCCATAAAAAAAAGTTGTCTATGAGCGCATCCATGGCGACTGCTGCACCGTCAGCAACGAGGGGAAGAGGAGGCAATGAAAATCGTTCGAGTCGTAGCTCCAAGGACGCGGCTGCAGCATGGGGAGTCCAAAAATCTGTCACAAGCAACATGCGCCTCGCCATCCTCCTGCGCAGGAGAGAGAAGAAAAAGGAATAAGAGGAAGAAGAAAGGAAACGGGAGAAAGAAAAAAGAAACGATTGGTGGTTGGCT
>NW_021171672.1:0-1850 GCF_002162155.2 Triticum dicoccoides
TTTTTTATTCTTTGCCGGTTTTAGTTGGTTTTCGTTTTTGACACATGTCTACATTTTCTCAGTATAGAATGTACATTTTGAAATAGAAATTGTACATTTTCTTAATGACAATAAAACATATTTTTAAACTTCGAAAAAAACTTTCTAAACAAACTTCCCTAAAAACATATTTTTGAATACATGGTAACATTGTTTGAGCATCCCTTAAAAAATTCTTGAAAAAAACCTTCTGTAAAAAGCACTGTAACATTTTTTAAGCTTCCCTAAAAAACAACTACTCTAAAATACATATTTTTTAACTACACAAAGCCTTGTGAGGAGCTCGCGCACTCAAGGTGCGCACAGGTATCTCCTCACCGTGAAGACTAGTAGTCATGATAGATAGCGCGGCCTGTATAAGAACACACACAAATCTTCATATGTAAAAACATGTATGAAAAAAAGATTAAAAGATTTCTTAGAAAATTGCGAACAATTTTGAAATGCCGAGTTTTTCAAAACACACATAATTTTCAAAATCCAAAAATATTATTTCAAAAACATTACCCAATTTTCGAAAATTTGAAACATTTTCCATACCATGTGAAGAACTGTTGGAATTCTGAACATTCTTTTTCACAAATGTGATTTCTTTGAAATCGTGAATAGTTTTTAAAAATGCAAATAGTATTTCAAAATTCCAAACATTGTTAAAAATACAAAAGGAATTGAATTTGTGCAAAAAAGAAAATGAGAACATTTTTAAATTTCTGAACAATTTTAGAATGCGCGAACATTTTTCAAACTTCACGAATTCTTGTTGTGGTATAGCGGTTCGGCCCAAGTTCTTGCCGGTGAGAGTAGCAACTTATCCCAGTCGGGATTGTAATATACCCAATGTGCCAAACAGGTCTAACGTCCAAAATAGACCGGGATTATATGTTCGGGGTGCCAATTTCCAGGATTCGAAGTTCACGGTTTGATTAGCTTCCGACTACAACTTCAAGGTTTGTTTTGTACTTTTTTTCTTGTCCATTTGACACGTTAGTTGGAGACCAAACACGACAACATTGTGCCATCAGGTGTTTCTACCACGATGTGCGCATGTCCTGGCCTCCAGTTTACACCGCTGCCGGCCCGGTCACCTACATCGCTCGGCGGGATCCTGCGGTTCCGCCGAGCTAGCCACTGGACGTGCTACTTGACTCACTTCCCTTCTCTCTCTTCTTCCTCATGAGAAGATGACTCTCTTGTGCCAAGGAATTGCCAACACAGATCTCACACGTCTTGTAACATCCCGAAACACCAATTATTAGTTAAGCCAATTAACTTGCCATGTCGTCATGGTTAACAAAGCCTAAATGAAGTTCAAGAATCAAACAGCCCAAAAATCAAATTTAAAATCAAATTAAAATGCAAGTTCAAAAATTATTTCAACAAAAAGGCCAACAAAAATGTTATTTATATTCTGAATAATTCCCTAGTAAATTTCTAACCGGAGCCAACATCAAGTAAATTTCTAAATTGACCAAACCCTTTATTTAAGTAGACCGGCAACATATTACTTGGCCTTTCCAATTTCTCAAATGGTTCAAGCATTTCCAAATAGGCCCAACCTTTGTGTGTTGTTTCAAAACAATGCCTTGTATTTATGTGCCAAGTATCATGTGTAAAAAAAATTTGTTTGCACGCTCAAATAAATACAAAACAGTAGAAAAATACCAATCAGAGAAATAAAAAGGGAATTAGAAACCGAGCTACTAAGCACTTTGTAGCTCTGGTGTAGCCCGCTGCTACGGTACAAGGCCCAGCCCAGTGTACAGTCCAGGTGGTCTCGTCCTTCCTCTTGTTCGGCAGATCCTATTTGACGC
>NW_021171673.1:0-1272 GCF_002162155.2 Triticum dicoccoides
GAGGAGGAGGTCGTGCCACCGCGCTCGGAAAGGCGGTCGAAGCTCGTCCACGACCCTTCGACTGAACGTGGCAAGGGGGTTGCGACGCAGTCGACCAAGCGCCCTAGGACCACTTCTCCAGCGCCGACTGAAAAGGCGCCGAAGCATCCTAGGGGGGCTCCGCCAAAGCCGACCAAGCTCCTGCCGAAGATGAAGGTGTCCATCCCCACCATATCAGGGTAATTGTGCTGCTCATATTTTCTTATTCTGTGCGAACTTTATCTCTGGTCGACGCTGGAGTTAGTCGACCGATCCTTTGGAGTTGCAGTGCTGCTACTTCTGAGACCTCGGCCCGGGCTGATGACCACGAGATGGAGGATGCAGCAACTTCGAACCCAGGTACTGTATTCTTAACATCGTTCTTAGTCGACTGACTCGCGATCTCTGATCCTGATTCTTCTCCGCAGCTCCACCCAATACTGTTATCAATCTCGCTGATGACGACGAGGATGAAGAAACACTGGCACGCAGGAGGAGTCGGAAAGCGTCCGCCAGTAAGGTGCCTCAGGATGTGACGGCGCCTGAGATTCTGACTGTGGAAGAAGAGAACATCACTCGACACACGGTGTCCTTCGCAAATCCACTGACGAGTGCTCAGCAGCCCTCCCTCTTCACGACGCACCACGTCCCAGAGGACCAAGCTGGCGCAGCGAAGGAGGCAATACGCCAGGTGGGACTCATGATGGAGCAGCTGAAGACTATCCGGGACGCGAGCCAGGCAGCTTATGACGCCAGCTCTGCCCTCCAAATCAATGTCCAGGTCAGTCGACCGCTGTTTGTTCTGTTGGATATGCTACCAAAAACTTTTATTTTCCGGAATTTATAGTAATCACCCACTGGGTGTGTCGAATAAACTCCGTGTTAGCGGGGGCACGCTGAGTGCACCCGCTGGGTGTAGTCCCCAAGGCTAAGGTCGACTGCTGGCAGTCGGCCTTAGGCTTTATAATGTCAATCTTTCTGTCAGTCGACTGGTCGACTGGATTTCACAAACCGGTGGGGGCACGCTGAGTGCACCCACTGGGTGTAGTCCCCAAGGCTAAGGTCGACTGCTGGCAGTCGGCCTTAGGCTTTATAATGTCAATCTTTCTGTCAGTCGACTGGTCGACTGGATTTCACAAACCGGTGGGGGCACGCTGAGTGCACCCACTGGGTGTAGTCCCCGAGACTGTGGTCGACTGCTTGCAGTTGATCACAGTCTTAGAGAATGCATCTCGCACATTTTTTTTTTGAGGT
>NW_021171674.1:0-1246 GCF_002162155.2 Triticum dicoccoides
GCCCGTTTCGTGGACTATTACTCACTTTTTTGGGTCCCCGGAGTGATTTCCACGATTAACGAACCCCTGGGTGCGCTTACGGGTTGCTTATCAACACTCGCGGTTTTTGTCGATTCTGACCCGTTTCGTGGACTGTTACTCACCGTTTTGGGGCCCCAAAGCGATTTCCATGGTTGTTGAACCCCAAGGTGCGCTTAAGTGTAGGTCATCAACAATCGCAGTTTGGGACGATTCTGGCCCGTTTCTTGGACTATTACTTAGTTACGGGGGTCCCGAAATGACCCCGGGTTGTGTTTACGTGTCGGTCAGCAACACTCATAATTTTGGCCAATTCTAACGTGTTTTGTGGACTATTACTCACTGTTTTTAGGTCCCGAAGTGATTTCCATAGTTGTTGAACCCCAAGGCGCGCTTACGTGTCGGTCATCAATACTCATAGTTTTGGCTGATTCTGGCCCGTATCATGGACTATTACTCTCTTTTTTGGGCCCCCGGAGTGATTTCCACGATTAACGAACCCCGGCGTGCGTTTACGTGTCGGTCATCAACACTCACAGTTTTGGCCGATTCTGGCCCGTTTCGTGGACTATTACTCACTTTTTTGGGGCCCCGGAGTGATTTCCACGATTATGGAACCCTTGGGTGCGCTTACGGGTTGGTTATCAACACTCGCGGTTTTTGTCGATTCTGACCCGTTTCGTGGACTATTACTCACCGTTTTGGGGCCCCAAAGCGATTTCCATGGTTGTTGAACCCCAAGGTGCGCTTACGTGAAGGTCATCAACAATCGCAGTTTGGGCCGATTCTGGCCCGTTTCTTGGACTATTAATTAGTTATGGGGGTCCCGAAATGACCCCGGGTTGTGTTTACGTGTCGGTCAGCAACACTCACAATTTTGGCCAATTCTAACGTGTTTTGTGGACTATTACTCACTGTTCTCAGGTCCCGAAGTGATTTCCATAGTTGTTGAACCCCAAGGCGCGCTTACGTGTCGGTCATCAATACTCATAGTTTTGGCTGATTCTGGCCCGTATCATGGACTATTACTCACTTTTTTGGGCCCCCGGAGTGATTTCCACGATTAACGAACCACGGGGTGCATTTACGTGTCGGTCATCAACACTCACAGTTTTGGCCAATTCTGGCCCGTTTCTTGGACTATTACTCTATTTTTGGGTCTCGGTGTGATTTCCATGATTGATGAACACCGGGGTGCATTTATGTGTCGCTCATCAACACTCGCAGT
>NW_021171675.1:0-1020 GCF_002162155.2 Triticum dicoccoides
AGAGAGAGAGAGAGAGAGAGAGAGAGAGAGAATTTTTTAACTAGTTAATTAACAAAAAAAACGGTAAAATTTGATAATTAACAAAAACGGTAAATAACTTAGTTTAACAAAAACGGTAAATAACTTAAAACTTGATAATTAACAAAAAAACCCGTAAAATTTGATAATTAACAAAAAAAAACGTATATACGGAGAGGGGCGGCGAGGGGGGCGGCGATGCGCGCGGTGTTTTTTTAGGGATCGAGAGGGGACGGCGAGGGTTATAAATGTGTTGTCCTCGCCTCCCCTCTCCGTGACGCCGTCGTCTGCCGCCCCGTCTCGCGCTCTACCGCGACACCCTCTCCCACCCCTTCCTCGCCCCCTCCTTTTGCCACCGCCCTTTCGCCACCCCACCGCCACCGCCCCCCTTCTTCACTTAATTAATTTGTTTTTACTACATGTTTTCAGGACTGATATAATGGCGGACGATAGAGCTGACCCGATTATGGACAACTATGATCCGGACGGTGAAGCACATATGTTCGGCATCATAAACGGCGATATTCTATATGTGCCAACCGGAGAAGAAGAAGATGATATCTCTTCTTATCTGAACCTTGACGGTGAAGATGAAGGGCGCCGTCAGCAAGATGATGCCGAACAAACGTCGATAAACGACGATCTTCAAATGGAAGTAGCAACCACCTCTGGCGCCGAGGTATATATATACATTGAGCCTCTGGTGATACAAACTAACTGATTTGAATAAATATGTGTGTACTAACGCGCGCGACTCTTTCTTATTTTAGCCCTCGGCCGGATCGTCGAAACAATCGAGTACGTCGTCAAAGCGTGGCGCAACCAAGACGATGAAACAAGGAGAAACATGCACCATCGAGGTTGTCGACAGTGCAACCGGCAGGCCGCTGGAGCCCCGCAAGAACGCCACCAAGTTTGTCAGCCAATGCGGAGCCATTGTTAGAGACAACGTCTCGATCACCGTCCAGGAGTGGAATGAGCCAAAGAAGGCACGAATTGATG
>NW_021171676.1:0-1060 GCF_002162155.2 Triticum dicoccoides
GTTTGTTCCTGAGGACATGGGAGAAGTCTTGCTATTAGTAGTCATGTGAATTTGGTATTCGTTCGATATTTTGATGAGATGTATGTTGTCTCTCCTCTAGTGGTGTCATGTGAACGTCGACTACATGACACTTCACCATTGTTTGGGCCTAGTGGAAGGCATTGGGGAGTAATAAGTAGATGATGGGTTGCTAGAGTGACAGAAGCTTAAACCCTAGTTTATGCGTTGCTTCGTAAGGGGCTGATTTGGATCCATATGTTTATGGTTAGGTTTACCTTAATACTTCTTTCGTAGTTGCGGATGCTTGCAATAGGGATTAATCATAAGTGGGATTCTTGTCCAAGTAAGGACAGCACCCAAGCACCGGTCCACCCACATATCAAATTATCAAAGTACCGAACGCGAATCATATGAACATGATGAAAACTAGCTTATCGATAATTCCCATGTATCCTCGGGAGCGCTTTTCTCTATATAAGAGTTTGTCCAGGATTGTCCTTTGCTACAAAAAGGATTGGTCCACCTTGCTGCACTTTATTTACTTTTGCTACTTGTTGCTCGTTACAAATTATCTTATCACAAAACTATCTGTTACCTATAATTTCAGTGCTTGCAGAGAATACCTTGCTCAAAACTGCTTATCATTTCCTTCTGCTCCTCGTTGGGTTCAACACTTTTACTTATCGAAAGGACTACGATAGATCCCCTATACTTATGGGTCATCACATGATCTTCTTCAAAGACCTCTCCAGTGGTTCCTCCTCCGGTGACTACTCCTTCACCACCCGGGTATGCCTCTCTTCTCTCTCTCGGGCTATGACTTGGAATGAAGGATTTTTACCCGTCGGTCGATTTGAATCATTTCTTCCTCTTGTATCTCCCTAGGACCATCAGTGGCAACGAATGGAGCGGGGTAGCTTAAGATCTATATGCTCGTTGTCACCATCAATCCCCATGCGTGAAGCTAGTTGCGTTTGATTCTGTGGACAGTGGCAGGAAGTTTCTGGCATGTGCAGAGAAGGTTAGACCCTCTTTCGTTGTTACAAATCATTTGTTAGAT
>NW_021171677.1:0-993 GCF_002162155.2 Triticum dicoccoides
TGTCAATCCTAAGCAGGGAAACATTGGCAGCTTCAAACAAATTCTTGGAAGACACACCACCTGCAGCACTCACACGGGCAAAAGAACCTCCTAGATCTACAGGGGCACCAGTATTAACATCCCGGGAGAATTCAAATCTTGGAGAAGTTCCACTCCCTAGGTCGGCGGCACGAGGCATAGTTAGAACAGGACGTTCGATAACCCTAGAGAACACAACCTCAGCCAGTGTCTTCCACTACATACAAAAATAAAAGTCAATGCGTCAGAAAACAAATGAAGGAACATGGGAACAAAAATATAGAAGATAGTACCAGAAGTTCAAGTTAAACTACACAGGAAAGAATGATGCGTATAAACACTCACAGGCAGTTTCCCTTCGAAGAATCAGCATCAAAACCGTGTCCGGGAGGAAGAATCCCATCAACGCGACTAAGACGCTCAACAGTTGACGGAACACGGGCCAACTCCCCACAAACGGTATCAAGAAGACTGTCAATCCTAACCAGGGAAACATTGGTAGCTTCAAACAAATTCTTGGAAGACACACCACCTGCAGCACTCACACGGGCAGAAGAACCTCCAAGATCTACAGGGGCACCAGTATTAACATCCCGGGAGAATTCAAATCTTGGAGAAGTTCCACTCCCTAGGCCGGCGGCACGAGGCATAGTTAGAACAGGACGTTCGATAACCCTAGAGAACACAACCTCAGCCAGTGTCTTCCACTACATACAAAAATAAAAGTCAATGCGTCAGAAAACAAATGAAGGAACATGGGAACAAAAATATGGAAGATAGTACCAGAAGTTCAAGTTAAACTACACGGGAAAGAATGATGCATATAAACACTCACAGGCAGTTTCCCTTCGAAGAATCAGCATCAAAACCGTGTCCGGGAGGAAGAATCCCATCAACGCGACTAAGACGCTCAACAGTTGACGGAACACGGGCCAACTCCCCACAAACGGTTTCAAGAAGACTGTCAATCCTAAC
>NW_021171678.1:0-2508 GCF_002162155.2 Triticum dicoccoides
GTATCGGTATACCGACGATCGAATCTCGGGCAAGTATAATACCGCTAGACAAAGGGAATTGTATACGGGATCGATTGAGTCCTTGACATCGTGGTTCATCCGATGAGATCATCGTGGAACATGTGGGAGCCAACATGGGTATCCAGATCCCGCTGTTGGTTATTGACCGGAGAACGTCTCGGTCATGTCTACATGTCTCCCGAACCCGTAGGGTCTACACACTTAAGGTTCGATGACGCTAGGGTTATAAAGGAAGTTTGTATGTGGTTACCGAATGTTGTTCGGAGTCCCGGATGAGATCCCGGACGTCACGAGGAGTTCCGGAATGGTCCGGAGGTAAAGATTTATATATGGGAAGTCCTGTTTTGGTCACCGGAAAAGTTTCGGGTTTTATCGGTAACGTACCAGGACCACCGGGAGGGTCCCGGGGGTCCACCAAGTGGGGCCACCAACCCCGGAGGGCTGCATGGGCCAAGTGTGGGAGGGAACCAGCCCCAGGTGGGCTGGTGCGCCCCCCACAAGGGACCCAAGGCGCAAGGGAGAGTGGGAGGGGGCAAACCCTAGGGCAGATGGGCCCTAAGGCCCATCCCAGGCGCGCCTCCCCTCTCTCCCCCTCTTGGCCGCCTCCCCAAGCCCCATCTAGGGCTGGCCGCACCCCTTGGGGGGGGGGGAACCCTAGATGGGGGCGCAGCCCTCTCCCTCCCCTATATATACTTGAGGTGTGGGGCTGCTATAGACACGAGAACTTCTCCTCTTGGTGCAGGCTTGCCTATCTCCCTCCTCCTCCTCTCCCATGGTGCTTGGCGAAGCCCTGCGGGATTGCCACGCTCCTCCACCACCACCACGCCATTGTGCTGCTGCTGGATGGAGTCTTCCTCAACCTCTCCCTCTCTCCTTGCTGGATCAAGGCGTGGGAGACGTCACCGGGCTGTACGTGTGTTGAACGCGGAGGTGCCGTCCGTTCGGCACTAGGATCTCCGGTGATTTGGATCACGACGAGTACGACTCCTTCAACCCCATTTTCTTGAACGCTTCCGCTTAGCGATCTACTAGGGTATGTAGATGCACTCTCCTTCCCCTCGTTGCTGGTTTCTCCTTAGATAGATATTGGTGACACGTAGGAAAATTTTGAATTTCTGCTACGTTCCCCAACAGTGGCATCATGTGCTAGGTCTATTGCGTAGATTCTTTGCACGAGTAGAACACAAAGTAGTTGTGGGCGTTGATTTTGTTCAATATGCTTGACGTTACTAGTCCAATCTTGTTTCGACGGTATTGTGGGATGAAGCGGCCCGGACTGACCTTACACGTACTCTTACGTGGGACAGGTTCCACCGACTGACATGCACTTGGTGCATAAGGTCGCTAGTGGGTGCCAGTCTTTCCCACTTTAGTTGGAACGGATTCGATGAAAAGGGTCCTTATGAAGGGTAAATAGCAATTGGCATATCACGTTGTGGTTTTGCGTAGGTAAGAAACGTTCTTGCTAGAAACCCATAGCAGCCACGTAAAACATGCAAACAACAATTAGAGGACGTCTAACTTGTTTTTGCAGGGTATGCTATGTGATGTGATATGGCCAGGAAGAATGTGATGAATGATATGTGATGTATGAGATTGATCATGTTCTTGTAATAGGAATCACGACTTGCATGTCGATGAGTATGACAACCGGTAGGAGCCATAGGAGTTGTCTTTATTTATTGTATGACCTGCGTGTCATTGAACAACGCCATGTAATTACTTTACTTTATTGCTAACCGGTAGCCATACTAGTAGAAGTAATAGTTGGCGAGACAACTTCATGAAGACACGATGATGGAGATCATGATGATGGAGATCATGGTGTCATGCCGGTGACGATGATGATCATGGAGCCCCGAAGATGGAGATCAATGGAGCTATATGATATTGGCCGTATCATGTCACTACTATATAATTGCATGTGATGTTTATTATGTTTATGCATCTTGTTTACTTAGAACGACGGTAGTAAATAAGATGATCCCTTACAACAATTTCAAGAAGTGTTCTCCCCTAACTGTGCACCGTTGCTGAAGTTCGTCGCTTCTAAGCACCACGTGATGATCGGGTGTGATGGATTCTTACGTTCACATACAATGGGTGTAAGACAGATTTACACACGCGAAACACTTAGGGTTAACTTGACAAGCCTAGCATGTACAGACATGGCCTCGGAACACGGAGACCGAAAGGTCGAGCATGAGTCATATAGTAGATACGATCAACATGAAGATGTTCACCGATGATGACTAGTCCGTCTCACGTGATGATCGGACACGGCCTAGTTGACTCGGATCATGTAATCACTTAGATGACTAGAGGGATGTCTATCTGAGTGGGAGTTCATAAGATGAACTTAATTATCCTGAACATAGTCAAAAGATCTTTGCAAATTATGTCGTAAGCTCGCGCTTTAGTTCCACTTTTTAGATATGATCCTAGAGAAAATATAGTTGAAAGTTGATAGTAGCGATTATGCGGACA
>NW_021171679.1:0-1831 GCF_002162155.2 Triticum dicoccoides
GCCGTGCCCAAATGTGTTGTCCCCGCCTGGTGGTCCCGTAGACCTTGAAACCGACGCTATAAAATCTTATTTTTCTAGAAAAAACAAGGATAAAGAATTATTGCGTTCCACGAGACGGAGCCACTGTCACCTCCTGTTCTTCATCGGGAGGCCAGATCTGGAGTCCGTTTGGGGCTCCGGAGAGGGGGATCTTCAATCTTCGTCATCACCAACCCTTCTCCATCGCCAATTCCATGATGCTCCCCATCGGGAGTGAGTAATTCCTTCATAGGCTCCTTCGTCGGTGAGGAGTTGGATGAGATTCATCATGTAATCTAGTTAGTTTTGTTATGGCTTGATCCCTAGTATCCACTATGTTCTGAGATTGATGTTGCTATGACTTTGCCATGCTTAATGCTTGTCACTTTAGGCCTAGGTGCCATGATTTCAGATCTGAACCCTTTATGTTATCACCATTATATCCATGTTCTAGATCTGATCTTGCAAGTTATAGTCACCTACTACGTGTTATGACCCGGCAACCCCGGAGTGACAATAGTCGGGACCACTCCAGGTGATGATCGTAGTTTGAGGAGTTCATGTATTCACCGTGTGTTAATGCTTTGTTATGGTTCTCTATTAAAAGCAGGCCTTAATATCCCTTAGTTTCCAATAGGACCCCGCTACCACGGGAGGGTAGGACAAAAGATGTCATCCAAGTTCTTTCCATAAGCACGGATGACTATTTACGGAATACATGCCAACATTATATTTGTGAACTGGAGCTAGTGTCGTATCGCCCTAGGTTATGACTATCACATGATGAATATCATCCAAAAAATTGCCGATCCAATGCCTACGAATTTCTATCATATTGTTTCTGCTAAGTTACTACTGCTATCGTTACTGTTGCACTTGCTACATAATTACTGCTATCATTGTTACCGTTGCTATTACTATTGCCACTACTATCAAAACTATCATATTATTGTGCTACTGACCACTTTGCTGCAGATAATTAATCTTCAGGTGTGAGTGAATTGACAACTCAGTTGCTAATACTTACAAATATTCTTAGGATCCCCTGATGTCGAATCTATAAATTTGGGTTGAATACTCTACCCTCGAAAACTGTTGCAATCCCCAATACTTATGGATTATCAAGCTTCATCGGTCGTTCCTCCGCTCATTGGCATTCCATTTGTTATGTCCGTTGCTGTGTTGTTTGCTTCACTGTCTGACCGAAGTTTGGGCTTGGCCTCAGTTTTGCCTATTGCCAATTTATTTAATTTCCTTGCTCATCGTTCTTTTGCACCTGCTCGGGGAGTGCTTTTTCTTCAGTTTGCGAATGTTCCTGATTTTCTCTCTTGCCGCTGAGTGAGGTTCGAGTGTGGTTTACATATTACTTATAATCAGTCTCCTCTAATTTATCATTGTCTTCTACTACTTTCTAGCGTTCGGTTCTACTTTCAGTAGCCCAGGATGATCCTTTTCTTCTTTGTCTCGCCACTCTTGCCTTTAGACTGCGCTTAAATTTTACTCTTTGTTTTAAAAGCTTTACATGACATATCCAATGTAAAACATCAAACAGACGAGCCTCTATCACATAATCATCCCTACTACCTTTATTCATAAATATAAGATGTTCTAACTTTTTTCAAAATCAGATGTGCATATATAGACAAATTTTAGTGCGTTCGTTCACTTATTTTCAGTCTATATGTAGTCCATAGTGAAATATCTAAAACATCTAATATTTCTGAACGAAGGGTGTACTATTAAAGGGGAGTTTGTGGTTATGTTGTTATATGGTAATTATCATCATCGTGACAATGGCTTGATACGTCTCCAA
>NW_021171680.1:0-1831 GCF_002162155.2 Triticum dicoccoides
GCCGTGCCCAAATGTGTTGTCCCCGCCTGGTGGTCCCGTAGACCTTGAAACCGACGCTATAAAATCTTATTTTTCTAGAAAAAACAAGGATAAAGAATTATTGCGTTCCACGAGACGGAGCCACTGTCACCTCCTGTTCTTCATCGGGAGGCCAGATCTGGAGTCCGTTTGGGGCTCCGGAGAGGGGGATCTTCAATCTTCGTCATCACCAACCCTTCTCCATCGCCAATTCCATGATGCTCCCCATCGGGAGTGAGTAATTCCTTCATAGGCTCCTTCGTCGGTGAGGAGTTGGATGAGATTCATCATGTAATCTAGTTAGTTTTGTTATGGCTTGATCCCTAGTATCCACTATGTTCTGAGATTGATGTTGCTATGACTTTGCCATGCTTAATGCTTGTCACTTTAGGCCTAGGTGCCATGATTTCAGATCTGAACCCTTTATGTTATCACCATTATATCCATGTTCTAGATCTGATCTTGCAAGTTATAGTCACCTACTACGTGTTATGACCCGACAACCCCGGAGTGACAATAGTCGGGACCACTCCAGGTGATGATCGTAGTTTGAGGAGTTCATGTATTCACCGTGTGTTAATGCTTTGTTATGGTTCTCTATTAAAAGCAGGCCTTAATATCCCTTAGTTTCCAATAGGACCCCGCTACCACGGGAGGGTAGGACAAAAGATGTCATCCAAGTTCTTTCCATAAGCACGGATGACTATTTACGGAATACATGCCAACATTATATTTGTGAACTGGAGCTAGTGTCGTATCGCCCTAGGTTATGACTATCACATGATGAATATCATCCAAAAAATTGCCGATCCAATGCCTACGAATTTCTATCATATTGTTTCTGCTAAGTTACTACTGCTATTGTTACTGTTGCACTTGCTACATAATTACTGCTATCATTGTTACCGTTGCTATTACTATTGCCACTACTATCAAAACTATCATATTATTGTGCTACTGACCACTTTGCTGCAGATAATTAATCTTCAGGTGTGAGTGAATTGACAACTCAGTTGCTAATACTTACAAATATTCTTAGGATCCCCTGATGTCGAATCTATAAATTTGGGTTGAATACTCTACCCTCGAAAACTGTTGCAATCCCCAATACTTATGGATTATCAAGCTTCATCGGTCGTTCCTCCGCTCATTGGCATTCCATTTGTTATGTCCGTTGCTGTGTTGTTTGCTTCACTGTCTGACCGAAGTTTGGGCTTGGCCTCAGTTTTGCCTATTGCCAATTTATTTAATTTCCTTGCTCATCGTTCTTTTGCACCTGCTCGGGGAGTGCTTTTTCTTCAGTTTGCGAATGTTCCTGATTTTCTCTCTTGCCGCTGAGTGAGGTTCGAGTGTGGTTTACATATTACTTATAATCAGTCTCCTCTAATTTATCATTGTCTTCTACTACTTTCTAGCGTTCGGTTCTACTTTCAGTAGCCCAGGATGATCCTTTTCTTCTTTGTCTCGCCACTCTTGCCTTTAGACTGCGCTTAAATTTTACTCTTTGTTTTAAAAGCTTTACATGACATATCCAATGTAAAACATCAAACAGACGAGCCTCTATCACATAATCATCCCTACTACCTTTATTCATAAATATAAGATGTTCTAACTTTTTTCAAAATCAGATGTGCATATATAGACAAATTTTAGTGCGTTCGTTCACTTATTTTCAGTCTATATGTAGTCCATAGTGAAATATCTAAAACATCTAATATTTCTGAACGAAGGGTGTACTATTAAAGGGGAGTTTGTGGTTATGTTGTTATATGGTAATTATCATCATCGTGACAATGGCTTGATACGTCTCCAA
>NW_021171681.1:0-5136 GCF_002162155.2 Triticum dicoccoides
AAATACTTGATTTGTAGAGTCATGTTGTGATGCCATGTTGTATTTGCACATATCGAGCATATTGTGTGTATGTTATTGAAATGCTTGGTATGTGTGGGATCTGACCATCTAGTTGTTTATCTTTAGTAGCCTCTCTTACCGGGAAATGTCTCCTAGTGTTTCCACTGAGCCATGGTAGCTTGCTACTGCTCCGAAACACTTAGGCTGGCCGGCATGTGTCCTTCTTCGTTCCTGTGTCTGTCCCTTCGGGGAAATGTCACGCGATGAATACCAGAGTCCTGTTAGCCCGCTACAGCCCGGTTCACCGGAGTCCTGCTAGCCCAGTGCTACAGCCTGGATTCACTCGCTGATGACCGACACGTTCGATGCTGGGTCATGGATGCCTGTCCCTGTAAGTCTGTGCCACTTTGGGTTTACGACTAGTCATGTCAGTCCGGGCTCCTTATCATATGGATGCTAGCGACACTATCATATACGTGAGCCAAAAGGCGCAAACGGTCCCGGGCAAAGGTAAGGCGACACCCGTGGGGATACCGTGCGTGAGGCCGCAAAGTGATATGAGGTGCTACAGGCTAGATCGATGTGACATCGAGTCGGGGTCCTGACAGTCCACCCCTCCTCCCCGGCCGGCCTCTGCTTCCTCCCGGCGCCGCCCTGCCATCGCCGCCTCGACCCCGACAACGTCGCCCGAAGCGTCCCGGACGCCGCCGTACTTCCCATTCTACGCACGACGTCCCCGTCACCCCCCTCGACCCTGTCGCCGTCGACGGCCATCACCACCATCCCGACGCCGTCGCCGGAGCCATCGCGCCGTCCCCATCGCCGGAGCATGCCGCCATCGAGCCCTCCCCGAGCTCACTCTCGCACACCTGCAGGGCCCAGTGAGCCACCACCCCTCCCTTCCTCCTCTCCCCTCGATCTCTGTCGCCGGCTCCGTCCACCCGCGTGCTCATAGCCGCGGCCTCGTCCAGCGCACGCGCGCGCCGGCTCGCCTTGCCTCCCCTCGTCCCGCAGCTGTGTGCTGCAGGAGGCGCCGCTCCGCCCCGCCCCTGGCCACCGGCCCCTCGCACCCTTAGCCTCCTCCCCTGCTGCTGCAATCTCGAACCGCCGGGCCGCGCCTGCTTCCGCGCGCCCGCGCCGGCCCCATCCGCCTCTGCTCCACAGCTAACCGGAGCCCGCCTTCCCTGGTGGCCTCGGGCACGCGCCCGCGCGCATCCGTCCCTTGCGCTCGCCGTCGCCGCGCACTGCGGCCCCGGTCAGTCAGCACCTGGGTCCGGCGCCCCTGGGCTCCGTCCGCCGCACCCAGGTCAACCTCGACGGGTGCCCACGCTCGTGCCCGTTTTCCGTTACCCGCGCGCCTGTTTGGCCCCTATGGGCCACAGACATGTGGGGCCCGGCCCCAGAACGGTTTTATAAAAAAAAAGAATTAAAAAAATATATATTAAATAAATAAATAATAATTAAATTAATTAATTAATTAAGGAATTAATTAAGTTAATTAATCATAATTAGATTAACCTAATTAACTAATTAGTTTAATTAAACAGTAATTAGATTAGCTAAACATTAATTAGACTAAACAGTCAATGACGAACGGGACCCACCTGTCGGGTTGACCAGTCAACCCTGTTGACTGCTGACGTCAGCATGGCATCATGCTGACGTCATAATTCCATTTTTCGAATTAAATAATTAATTGATTAAATTCCAGAAACTAATAAAATCTTAAAAAATCATATCTTTTAATCCGTAACTCGGATTAAAATATTTTCAACATGAAAGTTGCTCAGAACGACGAGACGAATCCGGATACGTGGTCCGTTCGTCCGCCACACACCCCTAACCTATCGAACCCGCAACTTTCCCCCTCCGGCTCCTTTGCCCGAAAACACGAAACACCGGGAATACTTTCCCGGGGGTTTTCCCCCCTTCATCGGTATCACCTACTACCGCGTTAGGGCACACCGAACACCGCGTTTTGCCTTGATATATTTTGTGGTGCTTTGTTTGCTCTGTATTCATTATTTCTTCCCCCTCTTCTCTCCGGTAGACTACGAGACCGACGCTGCTGCTGACCAGTTCGACTACGGAGTTGACGACCCTCTCTCTTGCCAGAGCAACCAGGCAAGCCCCCCCCCTTGATCACCAGATATTGCCTATTCTCCTCTATACTGCTTGCATTAGAGTAGTGTAGCATGTTACTACTTTCCGTTAATCCTATTCTGATGCATAGCCTGTCATTGTTCCTACAGTCATTGATACCTTACCCGCAATCCTAATTGCTTAGTATAGGATGCTAGATTATCATCATTGGCCCTACATTCTTGTCAGTCTGCCTTGCTATACTATCGGGCCGTGATCACTTGGGAGGTGATCACGGGTATATACTATACATACATACATACTATACAGATGGTGACTAAAGTCGGGTCAGCTCATTGAGTACCCGCAAGTGATTCTGACGAGGGGGCTGAAAGGACAGGTGGCTCCATCCCGGTAGAGGTGGGCCTGGGTTCCCGACGGCCCTCGACTGTTACTTTGTGGCGGAGCGACAGGGCAGGTTGAGACCACCTAGGAGACAGGTGGGCCTGGCCCTGTTCGGCGTTTGCGGATACTTAACACGCTTAACGAGATCTTGGTATTTGATCTGAGTCGGCTACGAGCCTATACGCACTAACCATCTACGTGGGAGTAGTTATGGGTATCCCGACGTCGTGGTATCAGCCGAAGCACTTCAGACGTCAGCGACGGAGCGGCGCGCGCCGAATTGGACTGGAACGCCACTAGGCTAGGTCTGCTTTCGGCCGCCCACGCAACATGCAGGTGTGCTCAGGGCGATGGGCCCAGACCCCTGCGCGCTTAGGTTTAGACCGGCGTGCTGGCCTCTCTGTTTTGCCTAGGTGGGGCTGCGACGTGTTGATCTTCCGCGGCCGGGCATGACCCAGGAAAGTGTGTCCGGCCAAATGGGATCAAGCGTGTTGGGTTATGTGGTGCACCCCTGCAGGGAAGTTAATCTATTCGAATAGCCGTGATCTTCGGTAACAGGACGACTTGGAGTTGTACCTTGACCTTATGACAACTAGAACCGGATACTTAATAAAACACACCCTTCCAAGTGCCAGATACAACCGGTGGTCGCTCTACCTCAGGGATATGAGGAGGGGATTGCCGGGTAGGATTATGCTATGTGATGCTATTTGGAGATGCTACTTGGAGATGCTACTTGGAGGACTTCAATCTACTCTCTTCTACTTGATGCAAGACAGTGGCTGCGATAAGCGTAGTCTTCGACAGGACTAGTTATCCCCCTCTTATTCTGGCATTCTGCAGTTCAGTCCACTGATATGGCCTCCTTACACATATACCCATGCATATGTAGTGTAGTTCCTTGCTTGCGAGTACTTTGGATGAGTACTCACGGTTGCTTTCTCCCCCCCTTTTCCCCTTTCCTTTCTTTCTGGTTGTCGCAACCAGATGCTGGTGTCCAGGAGCCAGACGCCACCATCGACGACGACCCCTACTACACTGGAGGTGCCTACTACTATGTGCTGCCCGCTGATGACGACCTGGAGTAGTTAGGAGGATCCCAGGCAGGAGGCCTGCGCCTCTTTCGATCTGTATCCCAGTTTGTGCTAGCCTTCTTAAGGCAAACTTGTTTAACTTATGTCTGTACTCAGATATTGTTGCTTCCGCTGACTCGTCTATGATCGAGCACTTGTATTCGAGCCCTCGAGGCCCCTGGCTTGTATTATGATGCTTGTATGACTTATTTATGTTTTAGAGTTGTGTTGTGATATCTTCCCGTGAGTCCCTGATCTTGATCGTACACGTTTGCGTGCATGATTAGTGTACGATTGAATCGGGGGCGTCACAAGTTGGTATTAGAGCCGACTGCCTGTAGGAATCCCCCTTCCAACTCCTTGGCCGAAGTCGAGTCTAGACATTGCAAAACTTTTACTAACATGGCTGTGTGTCTTATGGGCACACGTCGCCATTGGGTGGTACTAGGATCTTTTATTCCTCGACCTATACTCTGGGACTCTAATCTCTCCTCTATTCGGGTTAAATAATTTTACTAAATCTGACTCTAGGTTCTCGTAACTACTTTCTCCCGGAGAGCCCATTATCACAAATGATCGCCTACTGCGCCAGAAGATTTTGAAGATACTCTCCGATATTCTCTCGAGACCTTATGCCTGTCGCTTTTGCAATTCCCTACCACCGAAACATCCCTATGGATAAATACTTACACCTGTCGTTCTTACTTTTATTCCCAGTTGATATTGTTATTACAAGATACCCCGAAATTCTCTCTAATGTTCCGAGAATCCTTTTGTGCCTATTGCCTTGCAGTTCCTTGTCGCCTGAATACCCCTACGGATAATTTCTCGCACTTACCGAGTATCCACTCATCCCCAGTTAATGCATGTATGTCGCGAATCCTCGAAATACCATTCGATCTTCCGAAAATCCTGAGCATCCTATTGCTCTTGAAATTCTTGATTACTTGCATTATGGTTAATCCCATAAGTCTAGTAATCTTGTTGACATCCATTGTCATTATCATTTGAGTCCGTTGATTCGATTTGTTGCGAATGCTCGCAATCCTCAAACAGATCCTAGAATTCCTCCTTCCCGCTCAGACGTCATTTTTGAACATGAGCTGGTTCTCGACCAATCAATTGCCGTCGGTTGTACCCCTAAGTCTATTGAACTTATCCATCCTTGGTCAGAGCGTCTGCTTCTGATCCTTTGTTTTGGAAATCATAATTCCTTTGTTATCTAAGCATCAAATTATTCAGTTGTCCTATAATATGATGCCCGTGCATTCTTCTTCCTCTGATTGAGTACTGATACTCACATCAGCTCCGTTGTGGATCGCCCGATCCATTGTTGGATTTTACCTGACAACGCCCTTCATATTCAATAACCTTGTGAGCCTTTCCTCTGATACATAATGCCTTTGGTAAATTGTATCCTCTGCTTTCTCAAGCATGCTCTGCTTCGAGCTGGTGATATCTACTATTGAAGCTTGTGGTATATATTTCCACGATAACCTGATGGGTTGAACATATGCCTTCTCTAAAACGTGTGAACCCGAAAGTTTTCACGAGTCATACACTCCTGGTATTATGC
>NW_021171682.1:0-8147 GCF_002162155.2 Triticum dicoccoides
TGAGCCATGGTAGCTTGCTACTGCTCTGGAACACTTAGGCTGGCCGGCATGTGTCCTTCTTCGTTCCTGTGTCTGTCCCTTCGGGGAAATGTCACGCTTTGAGTACCGGAGTCCTGTTAGCCCGCTACAGCCCGGTTTACCGGAGTCCTGCTAGCCCAGTGCTACAGCCCGGACCCACTTGCTGATGACCGACACGTTCGAAGCTGGGTCATGGATGCCTGTCCCTGTAAGTCTGTGCCACTTTGGGTTTACGACTAGTCATGTCAGCCCGGGCTCTTTATCATATGGATGCTAGCGACACTATCATATACGTGAGCCAAAAGGCGCAAACGGTCCCGGGCAAAGGTAAGGCGACACCCGTGAGGATACCGTGCGTGAGGCCGCAAAGTGATATGAGGTGTTACCGGCTAGATCGATGTGACATCGAGTCGGGGTCTTGACAAGACTATAGAAAAGTTACTACTCACGCTTTGGTACTAACAATTTTGTTTTCTTGGCCACGGAGTCGGTCGAAGCTATTTCTTCCCGAAACTTTTCACACGAGTGTAATACGTGATGAGTGTCAGGGACAGGGTGATGCGCGTTTAACTGAAGAATGGAAGAATCTGAACAAGGCCGGCCCTGGGGAGGGGCAGGGGGGCGGCCGCCCCGGGCCCCCAAAGTTAAGGGGCCCCTCCCCAGGTATGTACATACATAGGTTATATGTCCAGCGAGGCAGAAAAAATGCCCTATCGGGCTGGCCGGCTGGGCCTCACGCAGCAGGCCAGCGAGGCACAACGGCAGCAATTGTTTCTTTCCTTTTTTTTCCACTTAAAAATAGGAGTGATTGATCCCTTCCTATTTCATCTCGCATTGACGCAGCGATTTTTAGCGGCCGCCGAGGCTTCGATTGTTCGCCACTGCGTGTGCGACGCTTCTTTCTCCTTTTCTCCTAATCCTAGTTTAGATCGTTAGTCCCTCGCCGCCAATTTCAATTCGTCGGGGCCCCATCGTAATCCGGCTTTGGTTTCCATCCATCGCTGATTCGGCCATTCGAGGTATAACATGTATTCTTATTGTGGTTCTGTAGATGCATAGCCGGCCCAGTGGCACTGTTCAACAATTAATGATATTTTTTCAGCATTGTGTCATCATATCATCGGGAAAAAAATATGCATCTGTTAGCGATAAAAGGGAAAGAAAGAAAATACAAGGTATAACACAATATTTTAAGATGTATATATAGAGATGAGGGGTTTTCTGCTAGTTTGATAATTGCCAAAGTTATTACAAATGAAATCAGTGTAGGTCCATTGTTTCCAGTAAGACGTCATGTTACGAGGAAGAAACAATTTGACGAAAGTGATTGTTGAGAAGAAATTCTAGAATTTGAGAAGGCTGTCCAAGTTATAAAAAAATTGTTTTGGTCGATAGCGATCAATTCTTTGAAGGGTAGATTTAAAGAACCTATGGTGTTTAAAGATATATTTGGATTTTTTTAGCTCGGAAACTATGAAGTCATTGATGATAATGAACTTGAAGAGTGGCAGAAACTTTCTCTCTTCATAGTTCATGTGATGTTGAGGTATATGATCTTATTTCTGAATTGAAAATTGCGGGATTCACTTTGCCAGAGATTTCGAGCATGTCAAGAGAAGTTGGTTGTTATCCTGATATCTCCATTGCTTGTTGCATCTTATTTACTATACTTATGACTATCGTATAGGCCAGAAGAAGCTTTTTGAAGTTGAAATTATTGACGAACTATCTGAGGTCACCAATGACCCAAGAGAAGTTATATAGTTTGGCAACATTTGGAATCGAGAAGAAATTATTGGATGATATTGACAATGACCCCATCATAAGTGATTTTGCATTAAGGAATGTTAGAATTATTATTAAAGGTAATGTTTATAAAGTATTTGATATGCATACTCCCTCCCTCACGGTTTAGAAGGCACAGTTAAATTTGTGTGTGTTTCCTCAATAGACAAGGTTTAGGGCGATGCTCAAAAAAAAGACAAGGTTTAGGGCGCATTGCATTTATTTCTAGTAGCTAATTAGTACTCCGATATACTATTTCTATATGCATGCGTAGTGTGAATGCTATTTTTTCGCCCATTTCATAACCAATAGATAATCACCTAGGTCCCAGAGAATTTCCAAACGCGTCTTCTAAACCGTGATAGAGGTAGTACTAGTATTGGATGCATTTAAGTGCTTGATAATACATGTATCTATATTCAATGTTATTGTTAAGATGTTTATATTAAGGGCCCCAAATTTTACTCTGGCCCCGGGCCCCCAAAATCTTAGGACCGGCCTCTGAAGGATGCGGAGACGAGACGTACAGCATGCTGCGATTCTTTTTTTCTTTTCTTTTTTTTTGAGGGAAACACACTGATCTGTTGGAAAACTCCTCCACGCGAAGCAGCGCCCGTCTAACCTAGCGTGCGCGCGTGATGGAAAACTAAATTTTGAGGTCGACCGGCCCGTACATACATAGGTGAAGACGATCCATGCCGTCACAGATTAATCAATCATCCTTGTGTAACACCAATCAATTTTGAGGCCATCTCTTGCGATCTGGATCCGATCGACCGCCATGGAAACCCTGCCCTCCGCCGCCGACTTCCTCCTTGTGGCGTGCTCCTGAATATGAGCGAGACAGGCACCGACATCGTGCGCCGCATCGCAGGCGGCGAGTTCGTGGTGGCGAGCTTGGTCCTCACGCTCACAAAACGTCCGGTGAAATCCGAGCTGTCTGTGCTTCGCTCCGAAAGGTGCAACTGGGAGCACTCGAGTTGTCTTCCCATCCGCCACGCCGAAGGCCAAGAGGCGGAGCTGTCCAACTGGACGACCTATAGTGTCGTCCCTGTCGGCGACCGGGTCATGTATTGGATCGACGTGCCCTCCGGCATCATCTTCTCTGATGTGACGACGGAGAGCCCCGCCCGAGTTGCACTACCTGCCTCTGCCCAGCAACCCTCTGCTCACCACCTGTGACCGTGATGGATGCACGTGGGCTCTAATGTGTGCGTCACCGGTGGGGGCTCTGCGGTGAAGTTCGTTAGAGTCTCTCCTCGCTGTTGCTGCGGCAGCCCAGGCGTCACCTCGTGCGCACGCTCCCAGTGGACGCAGCCTGGACCCTGAGGACGAACGACTTGACATGGGAGGAGGACTGCATGGTCGACAGTGGTGAGGTCTGGGCCATGGCGGCGCCCATCATCCCACGTATACGGCTAATGTTCCCCATTGTCAGTCTCGACGACCCTGACGTGGTTTGCTTTCTGGCACGCGAGTCTGCATGGCTGGTCAAAATCGACACACGCAGGAAGGTGCTGCTATCAGTCCGTCCCTACCCGCCGGTTAAGGACGGGGAGTACCGTTGGTGCCAACTTCTCCTTCCCAGCGAGTTTTACGGCTACTTCAACACGTGTCATGGAGGCAGAAACAATCACGCACGGGCAAGCGATGATAAGACATCGAGGTACCAAACCGTGTTGCCTCTTGGAACGACAAGGAGAGGGAAGTGCTGGCCGTGATTCAGGAGATCCCCTGCATGACTCGTGAGGAGATGTTGAGAGCGCACGACGTTCTTGCCAGTGACGATCGCCGGGTGAGAATTCTCATGGCGCTACTGTTTTTTTTTTTTAGAAAAGGAGGATGACTTGGCGCTACTGGTTGGCATGAGGAAAGAATATTGTATGCTAATTGCGAAGCTCGAAAGAAATCAAGATAATGAATAAAGTGTAGTATTATTTTTACGAATCTAGCATAACCAAGATACATTTTTGGTTGACCACGGCAGTACTTAAATTAATGGTGCCAACTCCGGTTGACTCCTTCAAAATTAATGTGAATGCAAACTTCTTTGCTGATGCTGGCTCAGTTAGTGTGGGGGTTGTGTCGCGACTTGCGAGGCTCCTGAGGTTATTCGGTCGTCATGCGATTTTCTTCTTGTCTGTTTAAGTGTATCGCAAGCTGAACCTATTTTTGTTGAGATTGACTGTAAGCGCATAAATACGTGGCTGGTGTGTTGCACTTCTTTTTTCTTAGTTCATTAGACTAGAGAGAGATTTACGTCAAATTAACTTCATTTTTCGAAACATGCAGCAGAACTACATGTGATCAATATAGAAGAAAGATACGGTACGAAGTCACAGATACAACCACAACGAAAGACGACCACAATGGAACGACCAAAGAAATAAAGAAAAATACCAAAGGAAGCTACCAACGACTAGCCAAAACCCTAAACAATCATCCCCTCAAAAGCAAATTGCCCCAGCCTTAAACCATTCTAAGGTTGCACATTCTGCAGGGCTGACTTATCCTGGAAAACCCTGTTGTTGATGAGCACAGTGTATATATTTTTATGCTCTCCAGCTCTATGTACACCAACACACCATCTTTGTTCACAAGAGAAATATCTGGTCTTGATTTACAAAGAGGACAGGGAAATCAACCGACGTGCGGCGTGGGATTTTGCCAGGTAGTACAGCATCATATGAACTACCCAAACCATCGTCATGGTTCACGATGAGAACGTCCCAGGTGCATCAAAATGACAAGAGGAATATTGCATGCTAGTGACGGAGCTTGAACAAAATCTCAGGCTGTAAATGACAAGATTAGAACAAGTTAGAATTCGCAGTGTACTAATCAAATGACATTCTTATATGTGGGAATGCTTCAAGCATGAAATTATATCGTATGGTATTGTCCAAGCATAATAACCAACATATATATTTAGGGAAATTTATGTCAATGCCATTAGTTATGTCTCCAATTGTGAGCCTGACATTGTTGTTTTAGCTATTTATGAAAATGGCACTACTTTATCGTCATTTTCAGCTGTTACCTCACAGTCAGGTCAACCATGTCCATATATACTTTTTGCCTTCCCAGCTTCATGTAATAAGATTGCTTATCAGCTAAAATTTTCTTTGTGCCTTGGAGCATCTACAACCGGACTTGGCAAATCTGACCCCTCAAACGCCTGCAGACGTGTGGCACGTCCACGGGCACTGACCGGACATCCGTCATATTTGCCAATCTGCATCTGCATATCTCGTATCCGGCGCCTTATATCCATACTACCCATGCACACGTTGATCTATCCTACGTGATTAGACGACGGATAACAAAATTGAGATGCAAAGGAACACAAGATCCGCTACAAACAGATGTAAACATAATTCACCACATCCAAAAAATCATAGTTCGTCCACGGACAAGTTATAAACTTCTACAACTAAAAACGATATAAACATTGAGGAGGAGGGGGGCTGGAATCACCACTCCCTCGTCGGGCCTTTGCCCTTCCGGTCGCTAGTGCAGCTGTAGGCATCCGCGGCTGGTGGAGGGTCTTGGTCGTCAGACGAGGAGGTGCAGTTGTCGCCGTCGTTGGAGTCGGAGTCGGAGAGGATGGTGAGCCCCTACATCCGACGGGCCGACCTGTCCTGCTCCTGCTTCAGCCTTGCCACCCGAGCCTTCTCCGCCGCTGCCTCCTTCGCCTCCCTCTCCCGTGCACGCCGTCTCTCACGGTGTGTGGCGCGCGCCTCCGACTCCGGAGTGCGCGTGCGGGCCGAAGGCATGGGCACAAGCACCCAGCGCTGGCCGCGTGTAGGAGCGGCCGGCGGGGGGAGGAGACGACGTGGGGCCGGCTCGACTGTGCTGACCGGGCATTGCTACGCGCGGCCGGTAGGGTCCAGCTCCAGCGTCCGCGATGCACCGGCGCGGGAGGTGCGGCAACGCTCCAGATCCGGAGTTGTCGGCGGTCTCCACCTTCGACCGCTCCAGTGCAATGCGGAGGGCCATCTCCTCCTCATAGTCGACCTCCGAGCCGGACTCGCTGTCGGAGCTGCTCATCGTGATGGATGGGATCGGAACCGAAGAGAGAGAGGAGTGGACGGACGGAGCGAGAGAGGGAGAGACTGGGCTAGGGTTTGAGCTCACCGCCCGGATTGGGGTTTTTTGTGGGGTCCGTGGTGAGCCAGGTCAGTCAAGCAGACGCACCTGGGCGTGCCCGGGCCGCCCCATATTCGCCCTATCTTTAGGCTGGATATAAGGGGTGTCGGTCAGCCCGGGCGTTTGTCCGCGGTTTGAGAGGTCTGGTTGGATTAATTTTTTGTGACTAGTCACTGACCGGACAGCCTGTCGGGCGTTTGAGATGGGTATGAGAGGCCCGGCTGTAGATGCCCTTACGTACAACATTGTCTGTGAGACTATGATAAGCAATGGCAACTTACAATTGAATGGTAGGTCATCCACCTCGCACTTTGGTCAGCTCTATGTGCAAATCCGATACATGAAAAAGGTAAGTCATTTGATCATGAAAGGGTTTAACTAAGTCTCCTCGCAATGGTGAACATCCCTGTGGTGGTTCAACTTATAAGAAATTGCCCGCCTATTTGTCATGAGACTATGCTATGTAAACCACGTGGTATTTAGAGACCAACCCAGTATAGAGAGGTTGGCTCTCGATGCAGTATAATCTAGACACACACACACACATAGTGTTCATCCCGAATGTCCTCAACGGCGTCTGCAGTGCTAGTCAGTTCACCTACGAGCAGTTCGAGATGACAACGAGGATCTGCAACGAGATGTAGGATAAGCTGATATTGGCCCTCAGGCGGTGTCACCCTTGCTAGAGGCCTCGCATCACAAGACCGCCTACAACAAGGGTTTCTACCTCCTTGATCCTAGATGCACCCGTTGCTACTTGTGCATGAACAACGAACCCCAAGATAGGGATGATGCGGTGCGAGGAGGAGACAAGGAAGGATGAGCTAGAGATGAGACGACACCGTTAGCCGCGGAGTCACAAGCGGAGGCACTGCAGGAACGAGCCAGAGACACATACGACATGGCCGGCTGCGACATCACTCATGGAGACGAGGGGAAGGAATGAGCCAGGAAGACGAGTTCAAGGGTTCATGTTGTGGGTATGCGTGTAGATGCAGGGAAGTGAGGTAAAGGGATGGTGGGAGGGTGACGGCTCGACGGAGACGAAGATTTGGCACCATGGGGCAGCTAGGTTACGTTGGCAACGGTTGGCCAAAGACGGGCTAAGCCGGTTGTGGAGAGCGGGTCGACTGGAAATGATATTTTTTTTCAACCACTTGATACATCAGTGGTCCCATTATTTTTATATGATTGCAAGTTCAGTACACCAACAGAAGAGGTAAATATACCTGAAGTCATAGAACTTGCACGCAATGTTCAGTTTGGTCCACAAACTTGTAAAATATGTGTTTTTTGTCATCAAACTTGCACAAGCGTTCATATACGGTCACATTTCATGTACACGGGCGTATCCATGGCCTATGTGGCATTCCAGTGTGGCCAGGGCCCACTGTCATCCGCTGTAGCATCTAGATCTGCAGAGAAGCCTTTGGCTTTTTTTATTTTCGTATTAAGCCCCTAAAAATGAAATGAGAAAACAAGCGATATGGGGTTTTGAAGCTGCAACGTGCCCTAATAGTCTCACATGGATAACCACCAGACTACTGATCATTCATGTCTATATAGCACGACTAATTTTTGTATCATATAAACATTGACTGAAAATAAATTTTATAAGAAATGTAACACGGAAAAATGAGCACCGTGGCTCGACCATGTGACCTTGTGGTCAAGGTTAACTAAGATTACCACCGACAACACAACACGTCCAGATGTAAGAAAACAATTTATATTTTTGTGCTTGTGACATTCAAAAAATATTTATGTGTTAAAAAAAGGTATGCGACATTTTAAAAAAATTCAAAAACTTGTATTTGAAAAAATGTTAATCAACACAGCACTTCCAGATTAACATTTTTTCAAATACAAGTTTTGAAACTTATGTGTATTGAAACATATACTCCATATGATACACATACGTTTTGATGTTTTAAATATTCCAGTATACATCTATGTTATGATACACACACACACACACACACACACACACACACACACACACACATATATATATATATATAGTGTTGCTATTCATCACCCAGGGTGCAGAATAAGTTATTCTTCAGCCGAGGTAATCTTACGATCATTTCATAATTAAATTACGTTTCGAATTCAAATAGTTACATTCCTATTGATTCACTACGTAAAATTTGACATAAGAAAATAAAAATATATGTCATAAGACAAGAAATTTT
>NW_021171683.1:0-1399 GCF_002162155.2 Triticum dicoccoides
AAAAAATATAAATAAATAAATAATAAATAATAAAATAAATAAAAACAATAAATATAATTAATAAAATTAAAATGATTTAATAATATTATTAATTAATTAATTAATTAATTAAGTTAATTAATCCGGTTTAATTAAATTAATTAACTAGTTAAGTTAAATTAAACTGTAATTAATTTAACCTAAACCCTAATTAACCTAAATAGAGAATGACAGGTGGGTCCCACTGGACCCACATGTCAGGGTTGACTCAGTCAACCCCTGTTGACTGCTGACATCAGCATGACATCATGCTGACGTCATAAATACATTTTTTCGAATTAATTAAATAAATAATTAAATTCCAAAATTGTTTAAATCTTTTAAAAATCATATCTTTTAATCCGTAACTCGGATTAAAATATTTTCAACATGAAAGTTGCTCAGAACGACGAGACGATTCCGGATACGCAGTCCGTTCGTCCGCCACACCCTCCTAACCTATCGAACCCGCAACTTTCCCCCTCCGGCTCCTCTGCCCGAAAACACGAAACACCGGGAATACTTTCCCGGACGATTCCCCCTTAACCAGTACCACCTCATACCACGTTAGGGCACGCCAAGCATCGCTTCTTGACATGTCATGCATCGATATGCATCTGTTTACTTGGTATTCATTGTTTCTTCCCCCTCTTCTCTCCGGTAGACTACGAGACCGACGCTGCTGCTGCCCAGTTCGACTACGGAGTTGACGACCCCTCTCTCTTGCCAGAGCAACCAGGCAAGCCCCCCCCCCTTGATCACCAGATATCGCCTATTCTATTCTATACTGCTTGCATTAGAGTAGTGTAGCATGTTACTGCTTTCTGTTAATCCTATTCTGATGCATAGCCTGACATTGTTGCTACATCTGTTGATACCTTACCTGCAATCCTAAATACTTAGTATAGGATGCTAGTTTATCATTATTGGCCCTACATCCTTGTCAGTCTGCCTTGCTATACTATCGGGCCGTGATCACTTGGGAGGTGATCACGGGTATATACTATACATACATACATACTATACAGATGGTGACTAAAGTCGGGTCAGCTCATTGAGTACCCGCAAGTGATTCTGACGAGGGGGCTGAAAGGACAGGTGGCTCCATCCAAGTAGAGGTGGGCCTGGGTTCCCGACGGCCCTCGACTGTTACTTTGTGGCGGAGCGACAGGGCAGGTTGAGACCACCTAGGAGACAGGTGGGCCTGGTCCTGTTCGGCGTTCGCGGATACTTAACACGCTTAACGAGATCTTGGTATTTGATCTGAGTCGGCTACGAGCCTATACGCACTAACCATCTACGTGGGAGTAGTTATGGGTATCCCGACGTCGTGGTATCAGCCGAAGCACTTCAGACGTCAGCGACGGAGCGGCGCGCGCCG
>NW_021171684.1:0-938 GCF_002162155.2 Triticum dicoccoides
CGTGTCGGACCCATAAGTACTGAAACTGCTCGCCACGAGTGAGCGAATCCAAAAAATACTCCACGCTTCCGCCAGGAGGCCTGGAGTACCCTCAAATTTAGCCTTAAGCAGGACTTTTTCGCCCTGAAAGTCATAGAACATCATTCGTCGCTGTTTTTCAGACAAGTTTCTGAACCCATTGGCACTTCCTTTTGAAGGGAATTCGAGAGATTATGTTGCTTATAGACATTAGCCCCCCTGGTAGGGACAAACGTATCTTTCTGCAGATGCTCTATGATCCAGGCGATCTCATTTGGCCGTAAATTGAAGAAAATCCAGCGGCTATATGCCTTATTCTCCTTGTTTTCGCCGGATGGCATGCTGTAACTCATGCGCGTGAAAGCCAAGAACAAAAGGGCATTCCTGGCATCGGTAAATATATATGTGGAAACGATATCTCCTCTATAGAGGACAAGAAACTTTGGAGCAATCAGGCAAAAAGCACACGAGAAAATGAAGTACTTTCAAGGACTGCCATAGAATGGACAGATGTTCACTAAAACGGTCATAATTTTGTCATTCGGAGTCCGTGTCGGACCCATAAGTACTCAAAGTGCTCGCAGCGAGTGCGCGAATCAAAAAATTACTCCCCGTTTGAGCCAGGAGGCCCGGAGTACCCTCAAGTTCAGCCTTAAGCCAGAATTTTTGGCCCTGAAAGTCATAGAACATCATTCATCGCTGTTTTTCAGACAAGTTTCTGAACCCATTGGCACTTCCTTTTGAAGGAAATTCGAGAGATTATGTTGCTTATAAACATTAGCCCCCCTGGTAGGGACAAACGTACCTTTCTGCAGATGCTCTATGATCCGGGCAATCTCATTTGGTCGTAAATTGAAGAAAATCCAGCAGCTATATGCCTTATTCTCCTTGTTTTCGCCAGATGGCATGCTGTAACTCAT
>NW_021171685.1:0-1593 GCF_002162155.2 Triticum dicoccoides
GTGGCGGCCTTCAGCCTTGCGAGATAGTCCACGACAGCTGCAACACGAGACTCCAGTCGGAAAACATCCATGGCAACTTCGTCATTCACCGGAGAATTGACGGGGTCAAGGTTTGGCTCCAGTCGGCTGGTTTCTTCTTCAAAGTTTTGACAAAATTCTGCAAGGGTGATCACTAAGTCAAGGAGATAGTCGAATGGAAAAGGCCACAATTGGAAATATTAGCCAAACATGGAGATTTACCTTCAAGCATAAGAAACAGCTTCTTGGCAAGGCCACTCAGGAAGGTTTCCAGTTCAGTTTTCTTCTCAGTCAATTTGCTGACTTGGTCGGTCAGGGCAGCTTTGTCAGTTCTCAGTCGACTGACCTCCTTGTTGGCAATCCCAAGAGCAGTTTTCAGATTGGTATTGTCTTGTTCGAGCTTGGTGACTGAAGCTAACTTCTCGTCAGCAAGCTTGATCTTCTCAGCTAGCTCAAGGTCTTTCTTCTGCTGGGCCTCCCTTACCTTACCTGCAAGACACAGCAAGATCAGATGTTGAAACAAGCAAGAGGAAAAGCAGTCGTCAGGGTCTCACCAAACATACCTTCAGTCTCCTCCTTTGCCTTTGTCAGCTTCTCCTGAACCAGCTTCAAGCTCAGCTCGACTTGAGTATGCTTCTGTTCCAGTTCTGAGTAGCGAGTCACAAGATCACAAGAGTTCTGCGAAGAACCAATCGACTAAATGTCAAAAATAATTCACTTCCGAGTGAAAAGGGAAAAACACACGTTTCTAAGACTACAGCCGAACACAAGCATTCGACCGTAGTCTCGGGGACTACACCCAGTGGGTGCACTCAGCGTGCCCCCACTAATCCTGTTGAAGACAAAGTCGACCAGTCGACCTCAAAAAAAAAACAGTGTGCGAGACGCATTCTCTAAGACTGTGATCAACTGCAAGCAATCGACCACAGTCTCGGGGACTACACCCAGTGGGTGCACTCAGCGTGCCCCCACCGGTTTGCGAAATCCAGTCGACCAGTCGACTGACAGAAAGATTGACATCATAAAGCCTAAGGCCGACTGCCAGCAGTCGACCTTAGCCTTGGGGACTACACCCAGTGGGTGCACTCAGCGTGCCCCCACCGGTTTGCGAAATCCAGTCGACCAGTCGACTGGCAGAAAGATTGACATCATAAAGCCTAAGGCCGACTGCCAGCAGTCGACCTTAGCCTTGGGGACTACACCCAGCGGGTGCACTCAGCGTGCCCCCGCTAACACGGAGTTTATTCGACACACCCAGTGGGTGACTAATATAAATCCCGGAAAAGAAAAGTTTTTGGTAGCATATCCAACAGAACAAACAGCAGTCGACTGACCTGGACATTGCTTTGGAGGGCAGAGCTGGCGTCATAAGCTGCCTGGCTCGCATCCCGGATGGTCTTCAGCTGCTCCATCATGAGTCCCGCCTGGCGTATTGCCTCCTTCGCTGCACCAGCTTGGTCCTCTGGGACGTGGTGAGTCGTGAAGAGGGAGGGCTGCTGAGCACTCGTCAGTGGATTCGCGAAGGACACCGTGTGTCGAGTGGTGTTCTCTTCCTCCACAGTCAGAGTCTCAGGC
>NW_021171686.1:0-711 GCF_002162155.2 Triticum dicoccoides
TGAGCTGACCTAACACAACCGGGTGGAGAGGTCCACTGTTCAAAGCTTGTTCGTGGAAAGTCAAAGGGCAAGATCTCGTGGTCAACCGCTCTAGGGTTAGGGAGGACAGGGGCCCTGGGGGTAGCAATGCCACCGGAGCGTCGCACCGGGCCCTCATACATGCGGGGTGGTGTGGTGGCATGTCCGAAGAGGCGGCACGCGTCTCCGGGGTTTGGCCCCCCTCACGAATGGCGCCACCGCCGGCACTTCGAGGAGGGAAACGGACGCGTCGGGTCTACACGGAGGGTATCTTGCTGTGGGTCTGGCCCGGATGTTGCTCCAAAGTGTTCCTATGGGCTGACCTAACACAACCGGGTGGAGAGGTCCACTGGTCAAATCCGTCCGTGCAAAGTCAAAGGGCTAGATCCCTTGGTCAAACGCTACAGGGTTAGGCGTGACTTGGGCCCTGGGAGGGTAGCAATGCCACCGGAGCATCGCACCGGGCCCTCATACATGTGGGGTGGTGTGGTGGCATGTCCGAAGAGGCGGCACATGTCTCCGGGGCGTGGCCCCCCTCACGGACAGCGATGACACGGTAGTAGCCATTCTGTGGTAATGATGCGGCGTGAATATTATTAAATACTCGGAGCGCGATAAAATCATGAGTTTTTTTGCACGACGTGGGCACATGTGCTATAGGAACGATAATATTTTTTTCATAATTTTTGGTGA
>NW_021171687.1:0-989 GCF_002162155.2 Triticum dicoccoides
GATGAATGATGATGGATGATGCAGATGCAAAGGAAGATAACACTTCTCAGATTTCATCTTAGCGAGGCCAAGGAAATAAAATCTGGATGATCGACCGAGAGACATTTAGCACTCCGCTTCTAATGTTCTCCTTGACGTGCTAGTGTAACCCATTCATAGATATGGTTTGATAACTAGAACATCAAGTAAAGGTCGGACTTCGGGAGCAATAGAATCCATAAGGAACAGTTACGGAGGTAAATCCTAGGAAATCCTTATGGGGAGGTGGCCAACTTCTTCAATCAAGATACTACAATAATAGATCTTCCGGCTGGGTGTGTTGGCCACGACATCCACTTTACCGGTTATCGAGGGACCAATATTATAGTTCTTGGGAAATGTTCCAAACCATCATATCTGCCTGAGATTCAGATCTGGTTGGTGTCAGGATATTCCGGACTCATCGAGTCTAGGAAGAAAACGAAAGTTTGCAACACAAATCGACGAGATGACGTTGCGAGATTCTCGGGAGATGAACTATGATAGCAAGCTCCAAAACATGAGCTGGTTCTGCTACAAACATGTGAACACGTTGTCCCAGACAAGCATGACCACATAGTAGTCTTATAATAAAACACTACCGAGTTCAGGAGGGGGAACCATCAACGAGGGTATCGAAGTCCTTACATAAGTCCGGATTAGCTCTTATGAAGGAACTCCTTCTCCTTGAACAAATCAACCAGTGGCTTGGTGTGCTAGGGATACATATAGATTGAAGGTTGCAAGTCTTCAAACCACAGCATTCTTCGCACGTGTGCATGACTGATTTGGAATGATTCCAAAGAAAGCAACATTGACTTTCTCGAATCCACGGCGGCAACTTGCATCAGATGCACATGAATTAAAGGAAGTCACTACCTTCATCCAAACATATGCTTCATGAGCTAGCATGAACAAATGCTTTCAAAAATTTCCAACACTAGCTTAATGCTCAACAAAATCATGGAGGA
>NW_021171688.1:0-640 GCF_002162155.2 Triticum dicoccoides
TTTTTTAATCGTGGAAAACACTCTGGGACCCCAAAACAGTGAGTAATAGTCCATGAAACGGGCCAGAATCGGCCAAAACTGCCAGTGTTGATGATCGACAAGTAAACGCATCCCAAGATTTGTTAATCGTGGAAATCACTCTGGGACCCCAAAACAGTGAGTAATAGTCCGTGAAACGGGCCAGGATCGGCCAAAACTGCCAGTGTTGATGACCGACACATAGACGCATCCCAGGGTTTGTTAATCGTGGTAATCAGTCCATGACCCCAAACCAGTGAGTAATAGTCCATGAAATGCGCCAGAATCGGCCAAAACTGCCAGTGTTGATGACCGATACGTAAACGCATCCCAGGGTTTGTTAATCGTGGTAGTCACTCTCGGACCCCAAAACAGTGAGTAATAGTCCATGAAACGGGCTAGAATCGGCCAAAACTGTGAGTGTTGATGACCGACACGTAAACGCATCCCAGGATTTGTTAATCATGGAAATCACTATGGGACCCCAAGACAGTGAGTAATAGTTCATGAAACGGGCCAGAATCAGCCAAAACTGCCAGTGTTGATGACCGGCACGTAATAGCATCCCAGGGTTTGTTAATCGTGGTAATCACTCTGGGACCCCAAAACAGTGAGCAATAGT
>NW_021171689.1:0-1486 GCF_002162155.2 Triticum dicoccoides
CTAGCCTAGGACCAGCACAGTACCGTCGTTGAGCGTTTATTCAACTTTGCATCTCTGAATTGATTATTGCTGACCCTTTTTGCTACCATACTATAAGCCTTCCCAGCTCCACATACATCTACGTCGTGTGTTTGACTCTCCCTGGTAATCGCTCTATCCAAGCTTTGAGAGTTTTTGACTACAACGGTTGCCGATCACCGCCTGCTGCTGGGTAAGAACTGGTAAGAATTTGAGATTTGCTTGACGGATTTGTGATACACCACCACCACTTCTTAGTAGTCTGTAGGATCATATTCTTGTGTGTTTCTATTGCTGCTAACCATGCCAGGATCACAAGCCGACGAGATTGACTGGGAGAACTTATCGAACAAGGAGCTTCATGATAAGTTGATAGAGGCAAAGGTGTTCTGATCTTTCGATGAGATGATAACTATCGATTTGGTGGAGACGACTTTGACGATCCGACTACAAACGTGCACGACGTTGCACCTTAGCAATCGCTAAACCAATCTCCTGAGGTTACTGACGATGCCGGAAGCACGGTCAGCCTGACCACGAAGGTCTATTCCTGCAAGCAATCGAAGAACGAGCAAGAATATGATAAAGCAATCTGAATTTTGCAAATATATATGAGGTATTGATAATGGTGGGGATCCGTAAGCGGTCTTGGTCTGGTCGTTGGACACAAACGAAGTACACGAAGTTGCAATGGCTAACTTTTAACTAAACAAATTCCAAGGAAAAGCTACTAGATGGATCTACTTATATAGGAGCAAGGGGTGGCGGCCAAGGAGGTGGGAGGACGTCCCAAGGCAGCCTAAAACTAAATCTAGGTCGTACAAGGCCAATGGGCCCAAGTGGAGGTGATGTAACACCTTTGGACTTGTAGTTTGACTCGGATTCTGCTGCAGCATCAGATTGTTTCGTCCACAACTCAACGCTCCGGACGAATTTGAAGGTGATTCCAATTGGGTTGGAAAGTGCACGAAATCTAATTTCCAACAAAAAAAGAATCACCCAATTCGGAGTTCGTATGAAAAACTTGTGTCTGTTTTGAGTCAGGTGTGTCTGTGCAGTCCGAATCTGAATCCAGAACGTGAGAGACTTGGACTCTATCTTCTCTTGGGCCAAAAGTGACGTGAGAGAACTTTTTGGACAGCAAATAAACATATCTTTCTTCCTTATCTTCATATGTGGATTGTACAAATGTCCCATACACCTGCAATTAGACAAAACACAAAAGTGTGTGAAGTATTTTTGTTCTGGATAACATAAATAGATTATTGAATAGTTTGCACTAGAAATCACCTGACAAATATGCATATATGCAATATTTTTGGTCATATCCAAGGTAGTCATGTCCTCATCATCCTCCCCTTCTTGAAAATAAAGCCGTCCTCGGCGTTGGTTAATCTGAAATGTGGCTAACAAAAGAGACAAGGTGTACATGTTGTATATGTATATGTCATCCATTTTTACTTCCCTT
>NW_021171690.1:0-882 GCF_002162155.2 Triticum dicoccoides
TTTCTAGAGAAGGAGTTTCTCTCGAAAGAAGTGAGTGGGAGGAAAGTAGAACTTGACGAGGTAACTGTACCTGCTCCCTTACTGGAAAGTAGTTCATCACAGAAAACTGTTTCAGTGACACCTACACCAGTTAGTGAGGAAGCCAATGATAATGATCATGAAACTTCAGATCAAGATACTACTGAACCGCGTAGATCAACCAGAGTAAGATCCGCACCAGAGTGGTACGGTAATCCTGTTCTGGAGGTCATGCTACTAGATCATGATGAACCTACGAACTATGAAGAAGCGATGGTGAGCCCAGATTCCGTAAAGTGGCTTGAAGCCATGAAATCTGAGATGGGATCCATGTATGAGAACAAAGTATGGACTTTGGTTGACTTGCCCGATGATCGGCAAGCAATTGAGAATAAATGAATTTTTAAGAAGAAGACTGACGCTAATGGTAATGTTACTGTCTACAAAGCTCAACTTGTCGCAAAAGGTTTTCGGCAAGTTCAAGGAATTGACTACGATGAGACCTTCTCACCCGTAGCGATGCTTAAGTCCGTCCGAATCATGTTAGCAATTGCCGCATTTTATGATTATGAAATTTGGCAAATGGATGTCAAAACTGCATTCCTGAATGGATTTCTGGAAGAAGAGTTGTATATGATGCAACCAGAAGGTTTTGTCGATCCAAAGGGAGCTAACAAAGTGTGCAAGCTCCAGCGATCCATTTATGGACTGGTGCAAGCCTCTCGGAGTTGGAATAAACGTTTTGATAGTGTGATCAAAGCATTTGGTTTTATACAGACTTTCGGAGAAGCCTGTATTTACAAGAAAGTGAGTGGGAGCTCTGTAGCATTTCTGATATTATATGTGGATGACATATTACTGATT
>NW_021171691.1:0-988 GCF_002162155.2 Triticum dicoccoides
GCGCCACCGCGCCACGCCACCTCCCTCCCTGCCTGCCTGGCGCCCTTCTCGTCGCCCTCGATGCCCCGGACGACGCCACGCCCTCCCCTGCTCTCTCTCACTCTCCCTCGGTTCTTCCCTCCTCTCCCTCGCTCTCTCTCTCACACGGCCGAACACCACCATCGCCGCCGTTCGCCATAGCAGCCGTCTCCGGCCACCCCTCGCCCCTCCGCTGAGCTCAGGAGCTCCGCCGCGACCCCCTCTTCCTCCCCACCAAGCCAAGCCCCTCCGGAAGCCCTGCATCGCCGCCCACGTCGCCGTTCCCCTCCTCGGCCACCGGAGATCGTCACCGTCGAATCGAGAGCTACCGGACGTCCCCGAGCCCGCTAACCATCCCTGCAGCTCCGCGGTGAGCCGCTGACCCGATTCCCCCTTGCCCCGTCGTCTCTAGCATCCTGTAGTTGCCGTCCCCTTGAGCCCCGAAGCTCGCCGCCGCCGTGCCTCGTCGCCGCCGTGGCTGGAGCCGTTGTAGCTCGAAACCGAGCACACCATCGTGCTCCACACCTCACCAGGAGCACGTAGCACGCACCAACGCCTCCCCTAGCGCCCTGCATCGCCTAACCCGCCGTTGGCCGAACTCCGGCCGCCGCTCGCGAGCTCGCCGTCGTCGGTACCGGCCACCTCAGGCACGGCCACCACCACCGTTCGACGCGCGAGAGCAAGGGCTCTCCAACGAGCCCAAGCACGGCCTCGCCCGTGCCCTGTAGCGCGTTTCCGCATCGCGCCGCCGTCTCGGGCCTCGCCGGCGTCATGTCGCCGGTGGGTTTGACCCACCTTGACCACGGCAGGAACCCCCCTGTGTCCCTGACAGGTGGGCCCAGCCCTGTTAGCTAATTAGAATTAGCACTAACCGAATTAGTTAAACTAACTACCCCCTGTGACACTGACCAGTGGGCCCCAGCGCCACTAATTCCTAATTAGAATTAAATTAACCCTGTTAAACCCCCCT
>NW_021171692.1:0-2003 GCF_002162155.2 Triticum dicoccoides
GTCGTGCTCCTCTTTAACTCTCAGATATAAAGTATTCGTCCCCCCAGACTCTCTGCAGGTTTTCATGTACCAATCATGGAATCTTCGCATCATCGTTGTTAGAGATTTTTCATCTTTGACAAGAGGCTTCCCGTAATGGTATTGGTGTTTTTCCACCTCCAAGAAATCATAATGTACATCGTCAGGCAGGTAATCTTCAAGATTGCTATAACCGGGTACCATCCTCGGATCATTAGCGATGATATCGCTAGACACCTTGAGCGGGGGGCACGATTGGTCCGCTTGTTCGTCGAGCTGGGCAATTTTTTCCCAACCCGTCGTTCTGCTAACCTTCGATCACTGATAGTATTTCCCGACCGCTCCGCTTCGATATATACCTTTGCAGTAATGCGCTCATAGTTGTTTTTCAGCGGAGACTTTGGTGGTTTCCTCAGGGCATCGATAGTGCGCTTTGATTTCACCAGGTCTACCTTCTTCTCCGGAGGTGGATGTCTCTTTGCTTTCACCCCTTCAAAGAAGTCCTTCACTTCTTTTTCCACGATCTTCGCATTTTCTTCCACGGTCCTCTCGTATGGTAACTTCTCTAGAGGCTTGAGAGGTGGACCAAATCTGTATTGCCTCCCGCCTCTGGCTGTACTGCTAGACGCCGGAGCAGATAGAGCGGCTGTGGCTGTGTTCTTTTGTGCTTGCTTATGAGGCGGAGGAGAAGGACTACGATGCGCCGGAGCAGCCGGGGTGGTGGTGGGTCTCTTCCGCCCTTACTGGCGAGGCGGAGAAGGAGGAGGATGGTGGCTGCTCGGGCGCGCCGGCGTAGGCGGAGAAGGAGGCGGAGTGCCGCCACGCGCCGAAGAAGAAGGCTGAGTGCCCTGATCACTCGCCAGAGGAGGAGGCGGTGGAGGAGGCGGAGTGCCCTGACTCGCCGGAGGAGGAGGAGGAGGCGGAGGCGTCCAATTCGGAAGGTTGATGAGCTCCTTCTGCCATAGGCATGGAGTCTTCAGACAAGAACCCAGCCGAGTCTCTCCGTCACCCGTAGGGTGGTCAAGCTGGAGGTCCTCAAATCCTTCTGTGATTTCATCCACCATCACCCTAGCATATCCTTATGGAATCGCCCGGCAGTGAAAAGTTGCGCCAGGTTCAGGAGGTGCAACAGAGCCAACAGCCGCCTTGACTTTAAATTCCATCCACTGCGTCATAAGGTGGCAATTCTGAGACTCCGTGATGGCATCCACGGGGTAGCTAGCAGGAGCCGTGAAGACAGGATCCTGAAGCAGCTCCGTGGAAGCCACGCTGCTTCTCCGATGAGATGGCGGGGTAGCTTCGGGTGTAGCTTCGGCAGGTCGTGTGCTGCGGGCCTCGTCTCGTTCCTCTAGCGCTTGTACCCTTGCGTGCAGCGCCTGTAATTGGGTCAACTCCTTTTTCTTCTTCCTCTCCCGGCGTTTGTAACCGCCTGCGTCGGGAAATCCAGCCTTCCATGAAAGGGAGCCTGGCGTGCCTCGGGTCCGTCCGGGGTGCTCAGGATTCCCGAGGGCCTCGGTGAGCTCGTCGTTCTCTCTGTCAGGAATGAACGTCCCTTGCTACGCCTTTCCGATATACTCCTGAAGCTTCTCGATGGGTGTGTTCAGTTGCTCGTTGGTCCAAACGCACTTCCCTGTTACAGGGTCCAATTTTCCCCCAACCCCGAAGAACCAAGTCCTGCAACGGTCTGGCCAGCGTCGCATCTCTGGTTCGATCCCTTTATCAATGAGGTCATTCTCAACCTTGTCCCACAACGGTCGGGCTTTCAGGTAGCCACATGACCCCGTGCGATGGTGATGCTTCTTCTTTGCAGCATTTTTCTTATTTGTCGCTGACATCTTCGCTGCTCTCTCAGATTTCTTTTTGGTGACAAATGCGGGCCACTGATCTTTGATCTTCTCAAATCAGGCGATGAATTCTGGAGTCTTGTCTTGGTCGACAAACGATGATTTCAGCTCATTCTTCCACCTCCTGAATAGCTCAGCCAT
>NW_021171692.1:3675-4319 GCF_002162155.2 Triticum dicoccoides
GGCAGGGGCGCGGGCGACGGCGACGGCAAGATGGAGCAGGCGTCGGGCGGCGACGGCGAGGAGGAGCAGGGGCGTCGGGGGAAGAAGTGATGGATTTGATCGAAACTGCTAAGTGTTTTTCTTATATACCCAGGGCATTGGTCCCGATTCGTGGCACCAACCGAGACCAATGCCCCAGCAGCCCAAAGGGCGGGAAGCGGCGGCCTTTGGTCCCGGTTGGTCCACCAACCGGGACTAAAGGGGTGCATTGGTATCGGTTCGTGACAACAACCGGGACCAAAGGCAGCAGGGTGATGGTGGGAGTTTAGTCCCACCTTGCTAGTTGAGAGGGGCGCGCAGTGGTTTATAAGCCCCACCGCCGCACCCCTCTCGAGCTCCTCTCCATTGCAGGCTTACGGGCCTAATTGTGACTGCTATGCCTGATGGGCCTTCTGCAGGCCTGAATCCTGACCCATGAATGGGTTTCTAGTCGTATTCACGTCGTGGTGGCCCAGTAGGTGGCAATTTTTTTATTTTTTCCCAGTTTTTTGTTTTTTTTGCTTTATTTTTTTGTTTTGTTTCTACTTACAACAAAATACTTATTTATTTTATTTTATTTTGTTTCTAATTACTTATTTATTTTATTTTATGATAATTTTTTGCTA
>NW_021171692.1:6416-8432 GCF_002162155.2 Triticum dicoccoides
GGATTTAATTTTTATAACTTGTTTGAACTCCATAGTTTTTCTGTGTTCAAAATGCACCATTCAAAGCCACATCATAAATTTAATACATATAGCTCTCATGAATAGATAAGTGACCAAATTAATAGAAGTTCATCATCACATTAAAAACAAAGTACATACATAGTTTTCATTGAACAACATATAGCTCTCCAGAGCATCTAGTTAAACCATACATTAAAACTATGTAAAACCTTTCAATGCAACAACAAATGCGATCATAATCACAACCAAGGTAAAAATTGATCCAACGACATAATGATACCAAGCCTCGGTATGAATGACATATTTTCTAATCTTTCAATCTTCAACCGCATTGCATCCATCTTGATCTTGTGATCATCGACGACATCCGCAACATGCAACTCCAATATCATCTTCTCCTCCTCAATTTTTTATTTTTTCCTTCAAGTAATTGTTTTCTTCTTCAACTAAATTTAACCTCTCAACAATAGGGTTGGTTGGAATTTCCGGTTCAACTACCTCCTACATAAATAAAATCTATGTCAACTTGATGGGCACAATTGTCATAAACAATAAATGAACCAAATAGTTATAAAAGATAATATATACCACATCCGAATCATAGTCAGGATGAGGGCCGACGGGGGCGGATACCAAAATCATCGCACTATATAATAACAAGCAATAATAAAATTAAGAAAATTAGACAAGTATCTATCTAAAGTAAGAATTTTTTCTTTCAGAAGAAGATAAGAACAAGAGGCTCACCATGGTGGTGCAGGCGACGAGATCGGCGCGGGCGATCGACGGTGGTGAAGACGGAGACGAGACGCGACGGACCGCTAAATCTAGACAAATCTCGGGAAAAATGGAGCTTGGAGGTCGAGCTTCGAGAGAAGAAAACTTAACTAGCGTGGCTCGGGCATTTCATCAAACACCTCATGTGCATAGGAGGTGAGCTAGAGCACCCAAATGCCCTCTCCTCGCCGGCCAGAAAAAACAGAGCACCGTGGAGTGCTCTGCTACGGCGACGGGGTATGTATAGACAACTCATTTGTCCCAGTTCGTGGCTGGAACTGGGACTAAAGCCCGGCCTTCTGTCCCGGTTCGAGCCAAGAATCAGGACCAATGTTTGTGGGCCAGGAGCGAGGCCCATTGGTCCCGGTTCGTGTCTAGAACCGGGACAAATGGGTCCATACGAACCGGGACCAATGCCCACGAGCCCCGGCCGGCCCACTGGGCTCACGAACCGGGACAAATGCATCCATTGGTTTCGGTTCGTGGCAGAACCGGGACTAATGGGCTGGCCAGGCCTGAACGAAAGCCCATTTTTCTACTAGTGTTTGTTTGTAAATTTTTAATGATTTTTTAAACCTGGTAGCTATATATGTACAACAATTGGCAAATCATGAAAAGCGGATCACCGACCTTGGCAGCTGTTCACTTGTGGCCGAAATCTCTCCATGCCAGCCTAATTTGCCACACTAGTTGCCTCAACTTTGAACGTGAAGGAATTTTTTGAGGGAGGGCTTAGATGAGATACACCCTCTGTAAAGAAATATAAGGGTGTTAAGTGATCTACCTGGCATTTTGCACCGTCAAAACACTCATGTTTTAGCCTTGGCCCCTTAGCAGTTTCTACCTGGCTCCGCCACTGATTAGGTGTGTTGCATAATGCTTTTAGCAAAAAAAATTGCAATATTAGTTTACGCAAAACACCTTGCCTTCCTTACTTTATGAAATGTTGTCCTCTTCTCTGAGATTTTAATTTCATTGTATTTACTATAAAAATTTAAAAGTACATGGTGAAAGTTAGTATAAAGAATGCTCTTATATTATGGGACGGAGGGAGTAGTAGTTAAAATTTCACGGCCCGTAACAAAAAGGTACTTCATCTCTGTCCAAAAGGAGAGCTTTTACAAGGATGAGAGGGACTTACACTAACGCTAAAAATACTACAACACTGCAACCATTTCACCGAAGTCTGAAACCATATAGTACAGTTAGCTACTCTCT
>NW_021171693.1:0-4232 GCF_002162155.2 Triticum dicoccoides
TGTGAGGGCAGCAAATCTAATCCTGGAGACCTTTTACTATGTGAGGGCAGCAAATCTAATCCTAGAGACCTTTTACTATGTGAGGGCAGCAAATCTAATCCTGATACCTTTTACTATGTGAGGGCAGCAAATCTAATCCCGAGACCTTTTACTATGTGAGGGCAGCAAATCTAATCCTGGAGACCTTTTACTATGTGATGGCAGCAAATCTAATCCTGGACATACACTGTTGACTTGTCCACCAGCCGCAACTTTCTATCCTTTTTTCAACAAATAATAGATCTGTTCCTTATCTAGTTTGTACTGCGTTTTCCCATTATTTCCCTTTTCAACCAAGAGACCGGTTGGGTATTCGGTATCTACTACTTTCACCATATTATTTCCTCTTTGAATCAAGTCCTAGATTCATGCTACAACTTTCCCCCTTTCTTCGTTGTTTGAACAAAGCCCTTGATTCAAATGCATGAAGTAGCTTTACCTCTAATAATACTAAAAATTTAGGTGGCTTTGGAAGAGCTGATGGGAGTAGAAAAAGATGCACATGTAGACACGTGGGGAGCTGGGGCAGTAGAGCAAGGCCGCTTTCGAAGAACTTATACCTGAGGGTCGCTGGGATGTCAGCGGCGGCATGTCGGATTTGCGGACAATACGGCAGGGAGGAAGAAGGGTCAGAGGACCTCCCGAGTCGGCGCTGTGTCGGAGAGAACAGCACGGGCAGACGATCGGGCCCCTCCGACAGCTGTGGGTTTCCTCCCTCGGCGGCGATGACCGCGTGAACGATGCACCTTTTAGTCCTCTACACACACCGACCGAAGGGATCCGACCGGATCTGTGACCAGTGGTGAGCAGAAAGAAAATGTCGCTACCACTGTCTTGTTTATATCTGGAGAGGATGAGAGAATGAAGAGAGCAACTGTAGTAAAGCAAGCGCTCAGGCCCCTGCGTCCATATATAGTGGAGTGATTATCTTTTTTCTCTCCACAACAAGCGTTTCAATTTGTGTACGTGGCATTAAAGAAAAGAAACTCTCTATTTAAGGTGACTACTATATGACTCCTACTTACTACTAGTAGTACTACAGTATTGTTCACTTGTGCTCCCCGCCCTCCATTCATTGAACAAACCCACGGGTGAATAAACATACAGTAAGTACTGTATTTATATAGAACGAACAAGCTCGAACTATTTTCGCGTAGTTAAAAGTTGAGGGCGGGGCTTTTCCCGGGCAGTACGCGCGGCAGTTTTTGGGTAGGCGGTTTGACAGAGAGGCGAGGAGGGTGAGCGAGTGGGGCTGTGCGATTTGACGGCGCGTTACTGCTGGAAAGACTTGTGATATGACCACTCACTATAGTCATGAATTACTGGCGCTCCGATCGGGGTGATGCCCCCCTTCCATTCCGCGCTCTAATCTGGTGCATGACATGTCGACCCGGATGCTGGCTCTCCCACAACTCAGAGTAGTAAGAAGGAGCAAAGAATGATGCGGTATATACTAGTACTATACTACTCCCTCCGTTCCTAAATATAAGTCTTTGGAGAGATATCACTATTGACCACATACGGAGAAAATTGAGTGAATCTACACATAAAATGCATCTATATACATCCGTATGTGGTCCAAAGTGAAATATCTACGAAGACTTATATTTAGGAATGGAGGGAGTACTACTCAGGTCAGAGGAGTGCGAACCACGGCAGCCCAGTGAACCAGCAGTGCGAACCACGGTAGCCTAGTGAACCAGCAGTAGAAAACAATGTGGTGATATGGCCATAAAAAACAATGTGATACGGTCCACACTGTAGCATGTACAGTAACACTCCTCTTTGTTTGGATTCCTGAGTTAGAGCTAGTTTGGGTTGAAATAGCCTCAAATTATCGAAACAAGAGGGGTTAGTTTGAGCTAGTTTGCTCTAACCCAGCTAAAAAAACTAGCCCGGTCGAGAGGTTCTAATTGGGTTAGTTATCCTCGGGCCCACTAAAAGAGAACTAAAAAAAATCTCCCCTGCCCGCACCAGATCGCTCCCCCCCTCTTGCACGACTCCTCTTTGTTCCCCATAGGGCCGCCCGCCCAAGCGCCACTCGCCCTCTCTCTCCTCCGGCCGCCCTCTCCTTCCGGCCTCCGCCGCCCTACTCCGGCCGCCCTCTCCCTCCGGCCTTCGAAGGTCGCCCCGCTCCCCCTTCACCAGTCGTTTTTCTCCCTCTGTCGTGCGTGGCGGCGGCGCATCTACCAGGGAGGTCGCGAGAGGGGTGATTTTGTTCGTTCCTTCTCTCTCTCACGGCCATATCATTGATCTTGCTTGCTCCAGCGCTAAATCTGATTTGGAAAAGTAGATCGTGATCAAACTTGGTATAGATTTGTGGTGCACGCATGGAATTGTTTGATGCTGCTTGAGGAGGTAATAAATCTTTCTAGAGGCCCAAAGATTCAGGTCACCTTTCTAGGTATTTCAATTTCAGGCCTGCATTATTTCTAGAGGCCCAAAGATTTAGTTCACCTTTCTAGGTATTTCAATTTCAGGCTTGCATTATTTCTTGAGGCCCAAAGATTCAGTTCACCTTTCTAGGTATTTCAGTTTCAGGCTTGCATTATTTCTAGAGGCCCAAAGATTTAGTTCACCTTTCTAGGTACTTCAGTTTCAGGCTTGCATTATTTCTAGAGGCCCAAAGATTCAGTTCACCTTTCTAGGTATTTCAGTTTCAAGCTTGCATTATTTCTAGAGGCCCAAAGATTTAGTTCACCTTTCTAGGTATTTTAGTTACATTCTTGCATTATTTCTAGAGGCCCAAAGATTAAGTTCCCAGTCGGCGGCAAGCGGCCCTGCTACCCATGCCGGTGTCGACCTCGACTCGCAAGGGCCGGCGTCGGAGGGATTCCCGGGGCTTGGGCTCTATAGGGCCTTCCTCCAGAGCGACGATGGAGAGCTCCTCCCTCGTTGCGTGTGGGGCTCCGGGCTCCCTCCCTATCATGAATGACTTCCGTGATGAGTTAGCTCATTCTTTGTTTCATGAAGTGTTTTTTTATTTTGTGAAGCTTGATTGACGACTTGTATGTTTAAGTGGGATATCTCATTTGTATGGACAAAGTAAAAATTATCTTGTTTTGCATGCTTGATTTGTATAGATGGTTCGTTTATGTCAATTGTGAGCGGGAGGAGGCCACAGAAGAGCCGACCACACCAAGAGGGTGCTTGGATGCAAGGTACTTATTTTAGTCTGACTAAAAATAGTCTCTTTAAGAGGCTAAAGTTCCAAGCACCCCTGACTAAAGAGGGGCTAAAACTAGTCTTGAGACTAAATTTTTTTAGTTAGGGGTACCCCTACTAAAATGTGGATTAGTCCTCTCTCTCCTCATTTAACTCCTCTCCTTTAACACAGGCGAGTTCTGGATTAGAGGGTTATAAATGCTCATTAACTTGATTTTAGTCTCTTTAGTATTTGGATCCAAGCATGGGTGAGGCTAGCAAGTTTTAGTCCCACTACTTTTAGTCATGGAACTAAAACGTATCCAAGCACCCTCCAAATTCGGCAGGAAATAGGGTCCAAAGTAGTCAAATGATTCAAATAGAGCATTTATTGTCAATCTAACCCTGCCATCCATACACCTCTTTGGTTTAGAGTTAGTTCAGGGTTAGAATCTAACTCTAACCTCTAACTGAGTTAGAGTTCTCCTCGTCTCGGTTCATCGCCATCATACTTTCCCCATTCCTGTGTTTTCAGTATCCTGCGAATCAAAGAGGCCCTTTTTTTGCCGGAAAAATCAAAGAGGCCCTTAGACTGGTTTAGGTCCGATCATTTTTTATAAACGTATTATGTCCAAAATTTAATGAACGTGCTCCGGTTTCCATGAAAATAATCCGTTTTCATGTAGTAATTCATTCATTTATTTATTCTTATACGGGGGGTTTGCATGTAATTCGTGAGGTCTGAAATGTAAGGTACCCCGGCATATGCTCCGAGTCGTGCATGCACTATGACCCAGATGCTCTATGTCCCACATGTCGGCGAATGGGAGCACGTGGAAATAGCCTAGGAGTACATATAGGAGGATAAATGCGTGAAAAAATATGTACTGTGAAGCATAGCCACGGTTTGAAAAGGAGACCTAAAGTGATGACAGCTATAGGTCGCATGCACCCAACTAGTGGTACTAGACATACGACTAATTTTTCCCTCAAAAAAAAGAGGCGCGAGTGCTCAGTACTCCTATTCTATAAACACGAGTCCCATCTGA
>NW_021171694.1:0-1251 GCF_002162155.2 Triticum dicoccoides
ACACACGCGAAACACTTAGGGTTAACTTGACGAGCCTAGCATGTACAGACATGGCCTCGGAACACGGAGACCGAAAGGTCGAACATGAGTCGTATAGAAGATACGATCAACATGAAGATGTTCACCGATGATGACTAGTCCGTCTCACGTGATGATCGGACACGGCCTAGTTTGACTCGGATCATGTAATCACTTAGATGACTAGAGGGATGTCTATCTGAGTGGGAGTTCATAAGATGAACTTAATTATCCTGAACATAGTCAAAAGGTTTTTGCAAATTATGTCGTAGCTCACGCTATAGTTCTACTGTTTAGATATGTTCCTAGAGAAAAATTAGTTGAAAGTTGATAGTAGCAATTATGCGGACTAGGTCCGTAAACTGAGGATTGTCCTCATTGCTTCATAGAAGGCTTATGTCCTTAATGCACCACTCAGTGTGCTGAACCTCGAACGTTGTCTGTGGTTGTTGCGAACGCCTGACATACACGTTTTGATAACTACGTGATAGTTCAGTTAAACGGTTTAGAGTTGAGGCACCAAAAACGTTTTTGAAACATCGCGAAACATATGAGATGTTTTGAGGGCTGAAATTGGGATTTCAGGCTCGTGCCCATGTCAAGAGGTATAAGACCTCCGATGACTTTCTTAACCTGCAAACTAAGGAGAAAAGCTCAATTGTTGAGCTTGTGCTCAGATTGTCTGAGTACAACAATCATTTGAATCGAGTGGGAGTTGATCTTCCAGATAAAACATTGATGGTTCTCCAAAGTCATTGCCACCAAGCTGTTAGAGCTTCGTGATGAACTATAACATATCAGGGATAGATATGATGATCCTTGAGGTATTCGCGATGTTTAACACCGTGAAAGTAGAAATCAAGAAGGAGCATCAATTGTTGATGGTTGGTGAAACCACTAGTTTCAAGAAGGGCAAGGGCAAGAAGGGATACTTCATGAAACGGCAAATCAGCTGCTGCTCTAGTGAAGAAACCCAAGGTAAAACCCAAACCCGAGACTAAGTGCTTCTGTAATAAAGGGAACAACCACTAGAGCAGAATTACCCTAGATACTTGGTAGATAAGAAGGTTGGCAAGGTCGATAGAAGTATATTGGATATACATTGTGTTAATGTGTACTTTGCTAGTACTCCTAGTAGCACCAGGGTATTAGATACCGGTTCGGTTGCTAAGTGTTAGTAACTCGAAACAAAAGGCTACGGAATAAACGGAGACTAGCTAAAGGTGAGCTGAC